>NC_079458.1:20861146-20918646 GCF_903798145.1 Danio aesculapii
GAAAGGAAAGAAAGAAAGAAGAAAGAAAATGAAAGAGAAAAAAGAAAGAAAGAAAAACATTGCTAGCAATAATTATCATAATGCTAACATGAATTCCATGTTTCTAAGCAAGAAGAAAGAAAGAAAGAAAGAAAGAAAGAAAGAAAGAAAGAAAGAAAGAAAGAAAGAAAGAAAGAAAGAAAGAAAGAAAGAAAAAAGAAAGAGTTTCTATGATGTTTTAAGACATGACTAACATGAACCTTTATGCTGGTAGACTATTTCTAACATTTTTAACTTAACTATGTAAGCGCAAATTAGCATATAGCTAGCATTTGAAGTATGTTGACATGTTATTAAAATGTTTGAATTTATTTCTAGCATAAACATATTATTACTATATTTAACAATCTGCTTGTTAACATGTTTAGCATATTGATAACACAACTAAATCATTTTACTAAAATAAAGACATTTTAATACACTGTTAACATTTTGTTAGCATGTTTTGGCATTTTGCTAATGTAGCCCCTCTTGTTTTACTGTTCTTTGCATGAGCTGTAGACATATAGCTTGATAGACATTTTGTTTGTCTGTTTTATTTTCAGTTAAGTGCTCTGTCATCATTTACTGTACCTGGCGATGATCTTGTTCTGAAGTGGTAGTAGGAAATCATAAGCAGACAGCTTGTTGGCAGAGCAGCTTCCTGGTGTTGCCCCTTGAAGTGTGAGGATGTCAAGTCGCACGACGTGCCCGGATGGCACCCGAAGCCTCCACTGGTAATACGGCTTCTTCGGACTGACAAGACTGAGCGTGCGATTGTTTCCATACTTAGCGTACAGGTCAAAAGACATGGCTGTTAGGCAGAGAGGAGTAATATATTACCAGAAAAACAGAATAAATGAAAATTCCAACAAAACAATGAGACTTTTGATGACAGAATGGTAGTGATAGTACACTGTGAAACCTGCCTGGTTGAGGGATTTGCATGCAGAGTTTACTCAGAGGATTAATGGGACATGGTTGCATTTGAATTGCCTTACCTAAGTGTGGCCTATTTTTATTTTTCTCCGCTCATGGGACGATGTGTCATGGAAGATACAGAAGAACTTAGTTTAACCAACGTTTGGCAACTCAAATGAGTCAGTGTTCATAAATCAAGTGAGTAAACTCAACAGGTTTTACAGTGTATTATGATTGTACCCTGTAGCCCCAACTGCCACTTGCCACTCTGCAACGAGTTTGGGTTCTTTATTTTGTCCGCCTTGTCATCAGAATCTTCATCATCTTCATCCTCAGCATCACCACCGTCATCTGGATTCAAACCTGCACACATAGACGCACACACATTAAGAGCTTTTTACACTGAAAATGACAAAAACAGAGAGTTGAAAAGCTCTTAACCCAGCAGACGCAGTGTGTCCTCGTCTCTCTCCATGTAGTAACGCTCCTCATTCTTGCTAAAAAGGACCTTGTTGGTTCCAGGTAGACGCCGTTGCAACCGGGCTGGGTTCACTTTCCGGAGTTCCTCAGCAATAGCGGGAGGAGCAGAGAATTTACTCCAGTAGAACACACAAAGACCTTCCACTCCTTCACTGTCATCAGGACACATGACTTTTAACAGGATGACAACACCTAATACTGTTTTAGTTTGAGTTCTTCATTGCAAACTTCTAAAGGGCTGTGCACTTAAAGCTTATTAGGTGTACTGTGTACTTAATAGGTGTACTGTTAACAAAAAGAGAGTCTAAAAGCATACAAAATAAAGCTTATTTGAATGAATTTAGAATAATTCAAAATAAGAAAGCAAATAATATGCCTTTATGTTTTGTATTATTATGGTGGCTTAAGAACTCTAACATACTGTTATACTAAACTTATTAATCTTTTTCTGTTTTCTTCTGAGACAAATTTCTATATGCATCTCCTCCTAGACCATTTAAGCTAGAAAAACTAAACTAACTCCAAACTGCTCTGACTCGGGTTGCTATATCCTTTCCAACTAATCTGACTTACGGTTTTCCGAAAATTGACCCAGAAAAGTCAGAAAAGTCCCATTGACTTAACATTGGATCAAACTTTGTGACCTCATAACTTTGCACCAGACTGTCATACAGACTTAAGTTTGGGCTCATTTAAGTCAGACTAAAAATCTGCCAACCACTGATGACCTTTCAACTTACTAGCCACATCCTAGCAACAACTTACGGCACCCTAGCAACTGTCTCATAGACTTCCACTGTAAAAAACTGCCATTGACCCTACATTGGACAACATACCAATTCATACTAGCAATAATCATACTGGAAAGATACTAACAAACATACTAACATACTAATCATGCTAGAAACATAGTAACAAAAAACTAGTCCATACTAGAAACATATTAACAAACACACTAATCATACAAGCAACATGCTAATTCATTCTAAAATCATGCTAAAAACATGCTAGTTTATACTTGAAATATGCTAACAACATGATAACTCATACTAGAACCATGCTTATTTATGTTAGCAACCGCTTAGCAATCACTCAGATCACCCTAGCAACCACCTAGCAACACCTTAGCAATCACTTAAACACTCCAGCATCCACCTAGCAACGTCTTAGCAATGACCTAGAACATACTAGCTACTGCCTAGCAACGCCTTAGCAACCACTCAGAACTTCCTAGCAACACCATTGCAACCACATAGAACACTGTAGCTACCTACAACCAACACCTTAGCAACCATAGCAACCA
Organism: Danio aesculapii; assembly: GCF_903798145.1. Lineage (NCBI taxonomy): Eukaryota > Metazoa > Chordata > Actinopteri > Cypriniformes > Danionidae > Danio > Danio aesculapii. The sequence continues at coordinate 20,863,869 of NC_079458.1, forward strand.
CCTTAGCAACCACTCAGAACACCCTAGCAACCACCTTGTAAGAAACATGCCAATCCATACTACAAACATGCTAGCATATGTGTAGTTGTCTATCTATGCCAACTGTTTAAAACTTCTTAAAAACTTCTTCAATTATTTAAACTTTAAAACTACTTTAAACTTTCAGACTAGGCTCTCTCAAGCCACCATAAAGTTTGTCTATGAACTTTACTTTTCTAGTTTATATGGTATAATACAATTAAGTAATATCAAGCAAGCAAGAGTGTTTTTTTTTTTCTAAATATCCATACGTAAGCGGATCACAACGACCATTATGAGTTTATGTAAGTAAAGGAAGAGGTATCATACCAATCACAAGTTGTACCACAAGGCTCTGTACTTGAACCATTTTTTTTCATTCTCTACTTGTATTAATTGATACTACATATGTGATGTTGATTACATAACTGAACACCAAAAAATGAATAAAAAAAAACTAAATTACACACAACAACACATTGTTTAATTTTTAGTCGATTTGAATGTATCACTCGATTAAATGGGCGTTATCAGTGGTTATCAACTGTTAGATATGGGCCAGTAGGAGCCTTCTGTTTGACTTTATTAATGCCCAAAGGGAAATTCACATGTCACAGCAGAGCTCTCCATACTAAAAATAAATAAGTTACATATATATAAAAACAATAATAAAATTACATTTTGGTTTACGATTACAAAATTACAAATTGCACACCTTTGTTCCAAAAACAACGAGTAAACACTTGTCCATATCAAATATCTAATTCAGTTCAGCACAATTACATCTGGTATGACTTTGGTTATACAATCTGATCTCTGTTGGTAAAAAAGACCTCCTGTATCTTTCTCTGTAACACCGGGGTTGAATTAATCTTGTACTAAAAAAGCTTGCACACGCTTGGACTGGATCAAAAAGGGCATTACTTTCATAGTTCATTATACTGACAAATTTGTCCAGCATTCGATCATGTGCAATCTCTTCTATGGTAGGTAGTGCACACCCCACAACAGAACCTGCCCTTTTTATAAGCTTATTTAATTTGTTTTTCTCCTTCTCCAACAGTCCCCCTCCCCAGCAGGTTACAGCATACAGGATCACAGAAGCCACCACAGAAACATAAAAAGTTTTTAACAGTGTCTGACACACACCAAAGGACCTCGGTCGTCTTAATAAATGAATGCGGCTCTGGCCCTTCTTATACACCTGAATTGTATTTTCAGACCATTCGAGCTTGTTGTTTAAATATACACCCAGGTACCTATATGATGAAACAATCTCAATTTCTGACTGATGTATAATTATGGGCACTGCTTGTGATGGATGTCTACTAAAGTCAACAATCATTTCTTTGGTCTTATTAGTGTTTAATTTAAGACAATTTGTTTCACACCAGTCAGCAAAACTTTTTAAAAGCAACCTATACTCACTCTCATCATAGTTCCTTATGTAACCTACGATTGCAGAGTCATCAGAAAACTTCTGTAAATGACAATTTTTGGAGCTGTATTGAAAATCTGATGTATAGAATGTAAATAAATATGGAGCTAAAACTGTTCCTTGAGGAACAACAGTACTGCTCACCATACTTTTTTGTAAACCTGCATTTTCTAATTTTGCCTTCAATAGTGCAGGCTGGATAGTGTTGAATGCACTTGAGAAATCAAAAAATGTGATCCTAACAGTATTACCTGATGTTTCCAGATGACTTAAAGATTTGTGTAGAAGATAAATAATTGCATCATCTACCCCTACACCAGTTTTTATATGCTACTGCAGTCTGTCTTTAGAAGCAATCAACAGCTTCTTAATATAATTTAAAACCAATCTTTCAAAACCTTTCATCAACTGGGCTGTTAGGGCTATTGGTCTATAATGAGAGAACTCAGTAGGGTTAGGTTTCTTAGGGACTGGTACTACACATGATGTCTTCCATAAAACGGGAACTCGTTCCAAACGCAAACTCAAATTAAAAATGTAATGAACCACCCAACAAATTTGATCCGCGCAGGCTTTAAGAACTCCAGCACTAATGTCGTCAGGTCCTGCAGATTTCTTCTTTTTAATTCTCCTCAACACATTTCTTACTTGTTCTATGGTTACATCTACTTTAGTAACAGACTCACAAGTAGAAAAAAATATATGTTAAAGCTGACTGTGAATCTAAAAAGGAACTCAGATGTGTACTCATGTGTACTCAGATGAGAATTTTTTAAAACACTGGACAGTGGCAGTACATCTCTTTACACTATTACCAGATCCAGACATCCTATTTAGATCACTCCATACATCTCTAACACTGTTTTATTGTAGTTTCTTTTCCATTTTAGATTTATAGTTATCCTTCCCCTCCTTAATTAAAATGTTTAGCTGTTACTAGTAGGCGCAGAAGGCTGTTATCATCCATCCACATAATTAATCAGCTATAGATCACATACGGCTGCAGCCGGAAGTTAACAAGAATCTTTTATAGTATTTATTCAATTTCCCATTAATTGTATTATATTAACACCTACACCTATCCCAACCCTAAACCCAACCGTCACAGTAATGTAAAAACAGATCTGGATCTGGGTGGGTAAATTTTTATCAGAAAAATCCCCTCAAAATATCAAGATAAAATTTTTGTTCATATCCCATATCATTAGGTGGAACAATGCCAAAATAATTCATCCTAAAAAAACTACTTAATTCAAGGTTTAAACACTCAGTGTTCTGTACATTTCTTTTAAGCTTGAATGATACTAAATGAGAAAAGAAAAGCTATTGGCATTGCTGTGCCAGAGGAGACAGACTATAGAGAAAGCCAGTGCAGTGAGTGCACTGAATAAAGCAGATGACCTTAAATGACCACAACAGAGCAGGACTGGAATATCAGAGTTGGTATTTAGTAAACTATGAAGCAATTTCAATTCAACCTTTTCTAAAAACTTACTAGAAAAAGTGACATCAAAGCTATATTTGAAATGGAAAGAAATTGTATCTCTACCAGGTGAATTCCAGTCAGGGTTTAGCATGGCACTGAAACGGCTATAAAGAACTTCCTCTTATCATCTGATTATGGTTTCTATTAGCGCTACTGATGCTGCATTTGGATGATACTGACCACAACATTCTCTTGGATAGCTAGAAAATTATGTTGGTGTTAATTGGATTGCATTGACATGGATCAAATTGTACTCATCTAACCATTTTCAGGTAGTTGAAGTAAAGAAACAGTTATCATATTGACCACAAAAACAATATGGTGTACCTCAAGGCTCAGTACTTAGGCCATTGCCTTTCATGCTCTATACTCAGAAGATATCATTAAGAAGTATGTTAATCTTGTTTAATCTTGACTGTTTACTGAACTAGCTCTACATTTCTTTGAGTCAAATTTTTGCAGGAATGCATAGCTGATAAACAAATGTGGGAGAGTAGCAAATACTTTTTCATCTCATATAATTTCTGATTGGCTAAAAAGGTTTTTTCTTCTGTTTGTAATTATTAGAGACTGTCGTGATTTTTAGCACATAGTGATCATAATTCATAACTGTTGTTTCTGTTATGTGCAGGTTGACAATGTTGAGTATGCATCAAGCCTAATTCAATACAGTTAGAATGTCCTATAATTAAAGTTATGAGAAAACAAATGCAAATCAAATTTAAACGTTAAAATTCTGTACATTTTGTGTATTTTCCCTACTGTCTCTAAATCAGGGTTTCTTCAAATCAAATTGAAGACTTTGTAGACCATTTAAAGACCATTAGGAATGAAATTTTATACATATACAAGGATACACACTAAGGATTTTTTTCTAATGGCCAGGTTACTTCTGAAAATATTTTTTGTATTAATGGAAGATCATGTAAAGCAGGGGCGTCCAAACTCAGTTCCGGAAGGCCAGTGTCCTGGAGAGTTTAGCTCCAACCTGAATCAAACACACCTGAATCAGCTAATCAAGCTCTTACTAGATATACTAGAAACTTTCTGGCAGGCGTGTTGAAGCATTTAAAGCTAAACAGAGTTTAGACACCCCTGATGTAAAGGGATGTGTTGCTTTAGTTTTCTTTCCCCGATTCGGGAATTTATTTTGGAGAATTTGCTGTAAAAATTTCTAACAGCTGTTGTGAATTGTATCTCTTTGTAATAAAAAACTTAAATATAAAAAAAGATGTTTGGAAATGGATTATAGGTGATTGAAAGTTGGCCAGATTGGGTAGCTTTAATTGGACACAAGGAAATTAAGACCTGTTTAAAATAATTTAAGACCTACAACACAATATTTCAGTAAATGTAAGACTTTTTAAGGCCTAAAATAATTTAGTTTTTGAAATTTAAGACTTTAGAAGACCCCGCGGACACCCTGCTAAATGCAAACCCATTTATTTAAAACTCAAAGGCTTTAAAAAAATGAAAATTGGCAATATGTGGGTTCGTGACTTACCTAAATGCAATAATTCCTGAGTGCTGGTAATACGTGCTCCATGGTGAAGAATCATACAACTCTGAGAACTTAGGTCCAGGGCACATCAACCAAAAAGGAAGAGATGACAGAAACACCATAAAATAACAAATTACAACAACAGCAGCAGCCTCTATTCTACTTCCATTCAGATCTATTTTGGCAAGTTGTAAACAAACCACCAATAACATCTACTAAGGTCGTGAAGTTTCCATTTAGTCTATGCGGTTTCATCACAGTGACATCAGAGCCACAGGAGGCGTGACATCACTGAAGAAGGTGAGACATCAGTGGCCCAGGCGAGACCTGCAGCCTTGGCACAAAAGCGCTGTTCTTGTGCGATTGGCTTTGAGCAACAAGAGCTTTGGGCAACAACAGCGCCATTGTCCGAAGCTCAATGTCAAGGATGGAATGGGGCGGGCAGCGGGTTTACGGTAACTTCTATGAGCAAGTTGTAGGCCCGTCACTTCTCACAATTCGAATTCGCTCGCTATTAAACAGGATTACAACCAAAACATGGGTTACGTTTAGGCTAATTGGAGCATCGCGCAGAACGAAAAGCAACACTTGGCCGATTTCCTCGATTTATCTGCGGACACAAATGCCAACCATTCCCATGATACTGGCTGTTTTGGCCCAGACTTTCCTGAGTTCTCTTTCGGTGCCCTAAATCCTTACTTTCGCTCTCTCGCTCTCTCTCCTGGCCTGCTCTGTCCCCTGGTCTACCTTTCTTTTCTCCGCTGGCTGCAGCCTCTCAGCAAAGAGGTACAGAGCATCTGATTGTGTGTGAGGAAGCCCGCAGACAATGTTTTTATTGAAGGACTGCTCTTCCTCTCACTCAGTCTGCCTGGGCCCTGTCCCTCTCACAAACACCGTTCTTGTCCTCGGCCCTGAAAAGCTGCAGTCCTCTGGGAGCCGGTCTCACCACACCGCCTCACACCAAGCCGGGCTCCGGTTACAGCTGGCTTTACATTTAAGAGGGCCACGGAGCGGCCGAAGACTCAGCAGAGCCTGCTTTACATTTAAAAGGATGACAATGAGGGACGAGCGCACCACTGGACCTGCGGCTCTGGCGGACTTTGCGTTTGAAAGTGCCAGGGGCGAGCATCGTTCCTTGAGTGGTCTCTGGAGAGTGGCCGCATTCCACAGAGATCACGGAGAAACCGGCTCTTGTCGTACAGAGAGGGTGTTATGTATGTTTATGCTTACGTAATGGCTTAGCGCCTGAGACTGGAGGCGGAACTGTGCCGACGACGGGTCTGCCAGCTCTGGAGAGAAGCTGAAGTTGGAGAACTCGATGCTTCCTCCAAGGTAGAACACTGAGGGCGATGGAGAGGCTGCGGGAAGGAGGATGCACACATGAAGAGAAAATTAACAGATCACACCAAACTATTTAAAAATAGGTTCTTATTTAGTTTAAAGTATATGCAATTACAGTGTGTTTACATTAGGGCAATCTTAATAATTATTTTCCATATTGAACGATAACGATATATATTTCAATATAAGTTGCTAATGCTTCCAGATTTAAATGAGTACCCCAAAAATGACTGAAGCCACAAAAATTAGAGGGTCCAATATATGCCATAACATGTTTTAGGCCGATAAATTTTCAGTGGCCAAAAATTCAGTAATATCAAAACACTTTAAGATTCCCATTGTTGCACATTTCTTCTGAGTGATTGGCATAGATCAATATTAAGTAAAAAAGTCCAGAGCTTATTATTGTTATTGACATAAATTTTATCGCGATTTAATGTCGTTTATCAGTCCAGCCTTGGTTTACATAGAACTTATCTAATAAAGCACCAATTTATAAGGTAACTGTGGTGTTATAACTAGGCCCAAACAGAATCTGCGCGTGCAGAATTCCACAGATTTTTAGCTCATTGAGTCTATTTATTTACTTGTGTAAATGGGTGTAAATTAAAATGTATTCAGTTTTTAAATTAATTTCAGTAATATTATTGACTAATATGAAAATGTTCATGTGATTTATTTACAATATAGTTTGTAAAGTAATATTTTCTGTCTTTTAGTAAAGATATTACATGAGAGACTTGCTTTGTTTACCAATGTATAAGTGGATCTAATTGGATTTGCATTGTAAACATTAAATAACAGTTAAAAATGTATCATTTTTTTATTTAATATATCATGTTTTTAATTACGATACTCCCAAAATCATTCCGCATAAATCTGCAGATTATCTACAAAATTTTGCGCAGAAATAGCAAAACACTTCCACAGATGGATTGGCCCTGTCTGGCCCTACTTATAACCTAGTGATTACCTAAGTTATTACCTAGTTATTGTAATTATTAGAATAAATACGCCATGTTTATGTGGAACTGGAACGTAAAATAAAAAAACTGCTGCTTTAAAATGTTGATTAAGTATTTACACAAACACACACAGAACATACTGGTAGAAACCATTTCACTAATGCTAATGCTAAACAGAAACCAGTTGCTTTACATTTTTAAGCTGAATCAAATTAACCTTATGAGTCTATTAAACTTATATTATGTTAAACTGACTTAAAACAGCTTGCACAACTTTTAAAACTAAGTTAGAATATGATTAACTTAGTTAAATAAGATACAATGAACTATTTTATATCAAGTAGATAAGGATCAATTAGTTATCATCAGTAACTCCAAAATAATTCTAGGTTAATTCTGAAGGTTTCTGAAGTTCATTTTGTTGTAACTTGACTAAACAGCTCATATTACATAATATGTTTACAATATTTTTACTACAAATATTCTTTCAGGATCCCTCTATATCACATTAATAAAAGAAAATATCTTCATAAGCTCACTGTGTGTGTAGCTCATCAAGAGAAACAAAACAAGAACATTTCACGCTCTCTTTGAAGAGTCTCTCTGGACGGCCAAAAGGATGAGAGGCTTGACTAGCTATACTGGAACGTAGCAGATCATAATCTCAGCATTCCTCTACAGCAGAAGGTCTTAACTTACATGCAAGGAAATGGAGAGTCAGTGCAATGGCAGCCGAGAGAGGCAGGAGGGGGGAAGCTCTCAGCGCCCACTTACTCCATGCCCCACAATCCACTCTCTTGCCCACCGGGCTCTTGATGGCAGACTCACTGCCGGATAGGCTTAACGTCTGGATGGGTTTCGTCACAAATTCCTGCTAAACACAAAAGGAGAAAAGTAGCCTTCATGTCAAACCACACTATATGAGCCGAAACAAGTCATGATCACTATCACGACCTTTCTGTCACCCTACAACAACCTATGTGTGGTATTTAATTGGCTTCCCCCCACATCATTCTAAACATCTTTTCATCAGGAGGAAGGGGTCGCAGAACTAGGATATCCTGGTGGGATTCCCCTGCGGAGTCGCACAAAGCGTAATTTGAGGGTCTGCTTTCCCACGGCCCCTCTCAGCGGTGTCAACACTCCATTTTTGACAAGCTCATTCATGAGACTATCTGGACCAACGTTTAGATGCAGGCAACCTGGTGGTCAAACGAAAAGCTTTGGAGTTTGGAAAAGAGAAGTGTTGTAATACAGGGTAAATAGCATGTCAGTTTAACCAATTAGCAACTGGAAGGTGTTAGTCTTTAAAAATAATGATTACAAATGGGTGACTTTGTGGTGAGAAAAAGCTTGATTGCCCAAAGAACCTTTCAAAGGACAACACTATTTATTGGGGTTGATGGTTCCACAATGAACCCTTAATCTTTCCATTCCACAAAAGGTGGAAAAAAGGTAACTGAAAAAATTATTTTGATTTATAGAATATTTTTCTAAAGAATGGTTCTTTAATCAGGGTATATACCGGCATCAGAGAGTGAAATACAATACCTTTTAAAAGACTCTTCTCATACATTTTAAGACTCTCATTGCCACTTTAACATTGGCAATATTTTACCATGCAGTATTTTGACTAAATACCGATGATAAGACACTAATCCTATAGTAGAAGAGTAAAGTTTGTAGACAAACTTTATGGTGACTTGAGAAAGCCTAGTCTGAAAGTTTGAAGCTATAAAAATAAATAATTAAAGTAGTTTTTAAGAAGTTTGAAACAGTTGGCATAGATAGAAAACTACATATAGGTTAGCAGGTTTGTAGTATGAATTGGCATGTTTCTTGCTAGGTGGTTGCTATGGTGTTCTGAGTCATTGCTAAGGTGTTGCTAGACAGTTGCTAACATAAATTTCCATGGTTCTAGTATGAATTAGCATGTTTCTAGAATAAATTAGCATGTTGTTAGCATGGTTCTAGTATGAATTAGGATGTCGCTAGCATGTTTCTAGAATAAACTAGCATGTTGGTAACATGAATTTGGTATGAATTAGCATGTTGCTAGAATGTTTATTGCATGAATTAGCATGTTGCTAGTATGATTAGTATGTTTGTTTGTATGTTTTTAGTATGGATTGGTATATTGCTAGTATGTTTTTAGTATGTCCAATGTAAAGTCAATGGCAGTTTTTTTAAGAAAAAGAAGAAGAAGACTAAGTTTATGTAGTATAACAGTATGTTGGCTTTCTCAAGCCACCATAACTAAAACATTACTGATTTACTGAATAAAAATGCTAAGATATTTTAACGAGTGGTTTAGTTTATTTACAATTTTACAAGGACATCTATGCAAAATACAAAATGAAATAATATCATTGCTAACAGGACAAGAATATTTTCACAAAATATATGCTCAGCATATATGAGTACACCCCTCATAAATCTATCTTTTAAATTCATATTTGTAATAGGAAGCTATACAGTATTATATTTGTGCATATACACTTGAAGTCAGAATTATAAGCCCCCCTTTGAATTTTTTTTTTTTTATATTTTCCAAATTATGATTAACAGAGCAAGAAAATTTTCTCAGTATGTCTGATAATATTTTTTTTCTGGTGAAAGTCTCATTTGTTTTATTTCAGATAGAATAAATGCAGTTTTAAATTTTTTATGAAACATTTCAAGGTCAAATTTATTAGCCCCTTTAAGCAATTTTTTTCCAGACTGTCTACAGAAAAACCATCATTATACAATAACTTGCCTAATTACCCTAACCTGCCTAGTTAACCTAGTTAACCTAATTAAGCCTTTAAATGTCACTTTAAGCTGTATAGAAGTGTCTTGAAAAATATCTAGTGAAATGTTATTTACTGTCTGTCATCATGGAAAACATAAAATAAATCCGCTATTAGAAATGAGTTATTAAAACTATTATGGTTAGAAACGTGTTGAAAAAAATCTGCTCTCCGCTACAGAAATTGGGAGAAAAAATAAACAGGGGGGCTAATAATTCTGACTTCAACTGTACATTAGATTAGTCAGTACTGAAGCCAAATCTGGAGCTTATCTAACAAAATAACGGTACAAAAACCAGTACACCCAAATTCATGTTATAGAAAAATATTAAATACAAATTTAAAAAAAAGAGGAAAAATCAAGAGAAGCAAAAAAAAAAATTTTTTTTAATTTTGTTGAAATTGTGTAGGCTGTAATTTTGTTTCGCAATATTTGCTTGAATTTAATTGCATTTTCTTTCAATCCTAAATATGTTTGGTGACTAAAATATTATTTTAATAAATAGATCAGTTTAATAAATCTGTTTCGTTTAAATGCACCAAAATACACTGCCTATATTCACTGAGAAATGGATAAAAATATTCATTTTCAAAATGGGGTGTACTCAATTATGCTGAGCACTGTAAGCTATAATTTGCACCACCTGTGTGACTTACAATATAATATTTTGTGCATTTTAAACGTGTTTACAATTAAGTTAAAATAAGCACTAAAATGAAAATAACATTAGAAAAATGTAATATAATAGGACTAAATTGTTATTTAAAATTAAATTATTTCAATAACCGTTAACATTTCTTCAAGATCTTAGTTATTAAATAAATAACATGGGAAAAAACACCTTTACACAATACAATGAATGTTAAAATTCAATTCAATTCAACAATTAAGACTTCTATTTTTGATGTAATTTAAAACATCTATGTATTAGTATAAAAGTTTTAACAGCAGAACTTTGCACTTAACAATAACTTACTACAAATTCCAATACTCAAATTGTAATTAAAACAGTGTAATTATATGCAAGCACGATTACTGTATGTGTGTACTCCAAATTAAAAAAAAAGATTAATAAGAAATAATACCTCAAAATTTGAGACAAAGCACTAAAAACACTGATAGATCTCAAAGTTTCGCCTTCAAACAAGATAATTATTTGTAAGCAAATATAAAGACATCTGAATAAACGGTGGCTAAAAATAAGAAGTCAGAGGTAATAGAAAGCATCATGAGCGCGTTGATTCGCTGTATAGTCGCGGTGCTGATGGAGTGCTAGATCTCCTACCTGTGCAGGTGCACCGGCGGGTGCGCAGGCTCCTGAACCAGACACGCTGTAAACTTCGCAGCTTCTATTTTTGGGAAAAGTCCTCATGGCCCGCTCTCTTATGGCTCCGATGCAGCGATACAGAACAATACCTCGGGCAGAGAAATCAGCCCGGAGACGTAGTGCGATCCCGGAGAAACCCGACCTGAGCGGGTCTGGCGCTTCGAGCATTCACTCTCCGTGTCCCTCCGTGAACAGGTGCTGCAGGTACCCAGAATGCACCGCGGCACAAAGGAAGCACTATGAGCAGGTACAATCCCCACAGCCATCCGTGCGACAGAAATTGTGGGCAAACTTCTCCCGTGGTGTGCGTGTGCCATGGCCACAATGGGCAGTCTGATGTTACATGATTAGAGCGCAATTAAATTAATCGCGGCGGAGAATGCGTCATTATAGCGGTCCGTTTGCTGGGGATGAAAAACAAAAGCGCATAGCTAAGATATTTGTTTAGGAAGAGTCTCCGAGGATGAAATATTTCCCCGTTGTTTCCCCCGTGTCTCACGTTACGGGCCAGCGAGGCGTGCAGCCTGGGAACAAAGCGGACCCAATTTATCCCGTGTGCGGAACACTGTTGATTAGTCAACGATCCCTGGGTTACACTGGGACGTTATCCGTACTTTTAAAATCGCAGTATCACATCAACTACGTAAAAAACGCGAATTGTCTAGCTTGTAAAATATTTGAACACGAATAATGGCCTTATAATTATGTAGGGTACATAACAATGGGCACGACATATTTCTTTGCAACAAGACATGATATTATTAATAATCATAGTAGCTTGGCCTTTTCCTTTTCCCCCTTCTCCTTTATCTCTTTTTAGCAATTCCTTCACTAATGAGCCATAAAACCATGCTAGCAACGTGCTAATTCATACAAAAAATGTGTTAACAAAATACCAGTGCATGCTAAAACATCCTAGCAACATATATTCATACATTCATTATGAAACATGCTAGCAATTATCACAAAAAAACATGCTAGCACCATGCTAATTCAAGTTAAAAACAGTGTGATATAACATGGGAAAACACAGACAGGCTAATTCACGTGGCTTTATCAAACCTGTTTACACAAGCACAACCAATGTCCATATATGCAGCCTGACATAAAATGTATCTTCTCGCTACCAGTTAAAAATGAAATAAAATGGCAACAATACAAAGGCAAGGGCAGCCAATAACCTCAAAAGTCGATATCACCATTAGTTCATGCAGCTGCCTCTAGCAAGGAGATACAAAAAGGATTGAACATTCAGCATGAAACCCAAAGATTTGGAATTGAAGTCTTGATGTCCAGTTTAGCGGCCATTTTACAAAACATCCTTGAAGTTGTCATTCACTATTATACAGTACTTTTTTGTGTTTGAACTTAAGTATATTTTCTTTTTTTAAATACACCATTAATTTTCCTCAAGACAAATATATATTCAGTCTTACATCATTGACAGTCCATACCGTAATGCATTTACTTGCTCTGGAACAGTTTTTAGATGAAAATGGCTGGTTTAGAGAATAATTAGCAAAATGTATTATGAGGTGGATTTACTTGGCTGTTTTTAATGAGTTTTCATCCTGAATATGTCTTTGTATCCAGTCTATGAACTTGGCTACTCTGGTGTAAACTCCGGGAAGGTATGGCCTGCCACAGCCAGAACCCCAACTCACAATACCAGTCAGAAACCAGCGGCTGCCCGTCTGTGCTTGACAAGACAGAGGACCGCCCGAGTCCCCCTGCAAACACAAATGTGTTATGTGAAATTCCAGAGTCGGCTCACTTTGAACAATGAGGAAGGTTAGACTTTTAATAATGGTCTGAAATGAGATCCTAAGCTTATGTTTGGTTCATAAAGCAGGAGCCAGTCCAGTGGCCATTATCTACCCTCACCCGGCAGGCATCCTGTTCTCCTGAGGGCACACCAGCGCACAGCATACGGGGCGACACGGGGCCGTAACTTCTCTTGCATTCACTCTGACTTAAAACATTAACCTCCGCCTTTTGCAAAACTGTGGGTAGTACCTTATCTGTATGAACAGAGGACAAACAAACAATTGTAAAAAGATGTGCTTAACATTTGAGCAAGAAAAACAATGTCATTTAAACTTTTAGAGTAAGATTGAACAAAAAAAATAATGCTTTTATTTTGGGCTGGGCGAATTATCACGATTTTTTTTTTCATAATATTATCATGATAAATGTCAAGTCTTTATATCTATCAATTTAAAAGGTTTTTCAGCATGCCAATCCCTTTGTGCAGCTGATTTAACACATTTTATAAAATCTTTTAACTGTCTGACAATATAAATAAAAAAACACAGAACAAAAGAACAATCTAAATCATTTTTCAGCATTTTCTGTTCAAGTGTTCAACAACCAAAGACATTACTCTACAAGTTATTGTATATTATTGTTCAAAATCAGAAAAAATATTTTTAAAATGCCAGTGCAGCATTACACATACTGTATAAATATTATAGAACACTTATCAAACTCTCATTATTGTTTTATCGAAAAAATATTTCAAGAGTTTACACTTAGCTGATGATTGATTATAAAGCTTGTTTGTCATGCTGTCGCGGGAGAGAGCCCTGAGCTCATAAGATCCTCGAGCCCGAGGCTGCCTCTCATTTGCAAGGCCAGAGGGGAGTTTGAGCTCAGGTAGATCTCGAGAACTCCTCTGCTGTAGTAGCTAATAAACAGATAGTGATTGCTCTTAAGAGATAACTAATTACTAGGAGAAAGTCTATGGTGCAAATTTGGATTAGTCAATTAACTTAAGTTGCATGTTTTTAGACGGTGGGAGGAAACCGGGGAACCCGGGGGAAACCCATGAGTACGGGGAGAATGTGTAAACTCTGCACAGAAACATCGGCTGGCTTGGTAGGGACTAGAACCAATGACGTTCTTGCTGTGAGGCAACAGTGCCAACCACTGGGCCACCGTGCCACCCTCATCTAGGAAAGGAGGAGGAGTAGGGGTGGAAGGGGGATTTTTCAAAACAAAGATGGCTGTTATATGGAACTTAGGGTATTTATAGTGGCTTAGGAATCATCTGAATCATAAATTGGATAATGCGGGACCAGCCGCAAGCAATCATAAGCACGTGATCCTCTCCAAATTAGTTTAGAATAAACTTCACCTATCATGATAATTATCATTGTCGAATTATTGCCTAGCCCTACTTTTATTAAACAAGGATGCAATAAAGTGACCAAAAATGACAGTAAAGCCATTGTAATGCTACAAAAAATTATATTTTAGATAAATGTTCTTTTGAATGATCAGTTAAGGAATTGCTGAAAATATGTTTTCACAGAATACTATTATAAAAACTATTAATATACTAGTAATAATAATACTAATAAAATTATTATTTTAAACTAAAATATGAATGAATTTTTTGTTATTTACCATATATTCGATCAAATAATTGCAGCCATTGTGAGCTATAAATGTTACAACATTTTAATTTAACTGATTAATCAATTTTTTTTACTGTATCAATTGCTGAGCATAATAATTGTTTTTTAAATTTCACAAAATTACTGCTTTTATTGTGTGTTTGATCAAATAAATGCACTAGTGTGCTTTAGTGAGCGTAAGAGACTGTGCAAAACATGTTGAAATATAAAAATATATTTAAAACTTAATTATTTAATGTAGTTAAATATTATTCAGGCCCGTAGCCAGGAGGGGTTCGAAAGACCCACCCCCACTGACAAATGTCTAAAATTTGTCCCATTCATGAGTTCATTTGTCCTATTTTGACTGTGATACCATTAGGCATGGGCCGGTATAAGATTCTGACGGTATGATAACCTTGGATAAAAATATCACGGTTTCACGGTATTGTGATTATTGCTCTAAAATATATTCTTTTTAAATGTCTGGGTAAAAAACTAAAACTTTTTTCCCCTTTGAACACAATATATTTATTTTTGTGAAAGATTTATAATATTTTGAAGCAGTACATGTCAGACTGAATAATTGAAATGAATGACTGATTCTGCTGTCTTCATTAGTTTCAAAAACACAGATTTCTTTACAATTTAAAATGGTATCTTTGGAGATCTTTTCTGCTGAAGATACCTTTGTCCTAAAAAAAAAAGTAAATAAAAAATCTTACACATACCTTAGAATGGTATTACAGAAAATTTTGGCGGTTTTAAAACCTTGACTTTTCCAAACTGTGGTATACCTTGAAAACGGTTATTGGCCCATGCCTAGACACCAACATTAATTGTGAAAATAATCCATCAAAGGCTTTAAGACCAAGCAGAATCTGACATAAGTAAAGTCATCTTTCACTACTGACCTACTATATTGTTGTTAAATAGCGAAAACATTTTACTAGGAACTTTTATACTAAATCTTGAAAAAAATGACCAAATCTTAATACAAATAAGCTATTGTTGTTATCCATGAATTTTCAAAAGTACTTTTTACAAGACAGGCTAGAAAAGCTCTACATTATTATTATTATTATTATTATTATTATTATTATTATTATTATGTTTTAATTGTTCAATATTCAAATGGCCAAATTCTGACTGAGGAAAGCTGAATGTGCTGGCCAGTTTGTTTTTTGCTTAATAAATGACAATAGAGTACAGTTTTTAATTTAAAACTTTAACAGATTTAATTTTTGCCCTAATAATATATGATGTAATACATATGTATTTTAAAAATAAGTTTTCTTCATTCTAAATCTTATTTTGGTACATTAAAATGTGTGGTTATGATGACCATCTGAGCTAATCCAGCTTAAAATTTCACTAAATGCAGTATTTAAATCTCATAATTAAACAGAAAATGAAGTAAATAACTGCAAAAAGGTACACATTTTGCGAAAGAAGAACCACCCCTTTCACCAGGCTGTCTTTGGGCCTGTTATAACATAAAATGTTAAAATGACATTTTTCAATAGTACTACTTTTACTGTATGTTTTACTGAATGCAGACATATTTGAAAACACTACAAAACTAATAAACAGCGGAGCACATAATTTCTCATTGATTTTGAGCTTGTTACCCTGTTCAGAACGATAACCCCAGCCAGTCACCCAGCAGCGGTGTCCCTCAGTGAAGGTTTGGGAAGGGGCCGGCAGGCAGACAGGCTGGATATATTGTTCCAGGCCGCTGGGCCAGACCTTCTTCAACTGCAGTAGGGCAATATCATAGTCAAAATTTCTTGCATTGTAGTACTCATGCACCACAATTCGACGGATCTCGGCCACATGCTTGGCACTGCCCTGGTTCAGCATGCCCAGATGTGCCATCCACATACGTGGATCTGCCAACCTGAAAGCATCAAAGATCACACATGCTGTATGAAAATGCTAACAAAATGTATTAAATGTTGATATTAAATAGTTTATAGATGTATCTGGTATTTCTCACCTTTCTTTGCTGTAACAGTGTGCTGCAGAAATAAGCCACACATCAGAGAGGACTGAAGCTCCGCAATACAGCTGACCAGAAAAATGCATGCTGACCTGCCATGGCCACTCCCCCTCCACGGCATTGACTCCGCCCACAATACGCTGCTGAGGGCTGGTGGCATCTAATACACGTTTTACATGAGAGGGTTTGCCACAGGCTACAAATCATATGGAAACATAAGACAAAAGCACTGCGTGTGTGACAAAGGTAAGATTAAGTGCAACTCACTACTGTAAATATATCCTTTTAAAATATCAGTGTTCAACACTGATCAAATGTTTAGAATAATTCATTGAGAATATTAAGCCACAAAAAATGTTTTCAGGACATTTGATTACCAAATACCAAAACATGCTAACAACCTGCAAAATATAAGTTAGATAAATGTTAAAACATGTTAGAAATTTACCCAAAATCTATCTATCCATCCATCCATCCCACCCAGCCACCCACCCATCCATCCATCCACCTACCTACCTACCTACCTATCCATCCATCCATCCATCCAAATATCCCAGCATCAAATCAGTATCTATCTATCTATCTATCTATCTATCTATCTATCTATCTATCTATCTATCTATCTATCTATCTATCTATCTATCTATCTATCTATCTATCCATCCATCCATCCATCCATCCATCCATCCATCCATCCATCCATCCATCCACCCATCCACCCAACCATCCGGGCATCAAATCAGTACAGTATGTGATCACTAATTAAACAGAGATATTGTAAATTGCAATATTTCACCATATTACTATCATTGTAATTTTGGTTAAATAAATGCATTACACCCTTGGTGAGCATAAGAGACTATCTAAATCTAATAAAATTCATTATTATTTCAGATTTGAGACAGAGAGTTTACAGTACATTTGTATGCATTTACAATGTTCAGTCATGACAAGTGGATTTGCGTGTTCAAGAGAATGAATCATGATCAAATTATCAAGTCAACAATTATAAAAGTTCAAGAAACCCTAAAAGCAGAAGATAAAAGCAGCAATATCATCATCATGGGACCATGAAGGCTATTTTGGGTTGTGTGGATAGTCAGTCATTCATGAAACACTGGTGGCCTTAATTGAAATTCTGGATGGTCTTTAAAGGATGTGCAGCAATATGACATCAGATGCATTTTGTTTACAAAATAAAAATAATATAATGTGAATCATGAAACATATTTCACTTTTATTAAAAATGTGAGGGATTTCTCCATGTGTCTTTAATTTTATTATTTACATCTGATATGAAGCTACTATAATGTTCATTGTTTGGCTTATAGGACATTTTAATAGTTTTAATGGAATTTTATACATTATAAAACACCTCTAAAACAGAAATAAAACTATGGAAAATCTGTTCTCTTTCATTTTATGTCTGCAAACCAGGATTAGGAGTGATTATCTGAATGGATGTTACCACAATAAAACTTACCACAGTTCTTTTCATCGCTCTGGTCAAAGCAGTCGGGAAAGCCGTCACATTTAGCATTTTTCTTAAGAATGCAGGCTCCATTGCCACACTGATAACTGACTCCAGAACAGCTAGTCTCTGCACATCAAACATATTAATTACAGAACAAACAACTGACACATCTTGAAGTCAGTTTTTTTAGCTTTCACATTACCCTGAGTACAGTTTGTCTCATCTTTACCACTGGAACAGTCCATCTCTCCATTACAAATGTATAATGGATGCAAAGGGGATGAACCACCACAGATTTTAGGAGGTTTGGCTGTGGAACAGAGATAACGTATGATAAAATGATGAATATTTATAAAAATACTCATTTGATATTATAAAATTGCATTGTTCTCTATCGGTTACGACTCCTTTTCATCTATCTCTTCTTGCTTTACTTAGTGTACAAGCCTACATAGGTTTTCTAACTGATTTTTATTGCCAGATTTGCAAAAACAAATCTTTTTGCATGCACTTTCTAATTATGAATTCACATTTAAATTAAAATGGTAAAAGTGACACCATTTTTACTGTTCATATTTTGTCTAGAAGTATTAATGAAGTGCTGAAATTTAAATGTGTAATGTTTGTTTTATTCCTAGCTGCAAATGGCAGACAAATCACATTTGACAAATCAATCAGAGCAAAGCAGACGTATAGAGGCAAGATTTAGAGAGACTAATTCATTTAACGAACCATTTCAGACGTTGAGAGAAGAGATAATGCAACAATGTGGATTATGAACAAAATTAAAGTGTTTGACCATGAATGGACAGATACGAGCCTATAGGATGTCCTCTAAAACAAGATTAGGAACTATTTTAAACAGCATAATTTGTATATTTTAAGGTTGTGTTGCTATAACTAATTGATTTTTATGGGGGCAACCCTAGAAGTTAGTTGAGGCCCCCTAGTGGCCTACTAAGTTGACTTGTTTTACTATATTAGAACTACATGATTTCGTGGTTAACATACAACAAAAAATCTCATCGCTTTCATCCTGACAGTCATCCAGTCCATCACAGCGCTTAAACTTCTCCACACACAGACCCGTGGAGCACAGGAAGTGGGTGTCTGGACATGCTGGGAGACACGAACAAGACCAGAGTAAGTACATTTGGTGCCATGAGTCATTTTTCAGACAAATAAAATACTATTCTCTTTCTCATAAGTCTGAATGTTCTACTGATGAAACTGCATTTCCTCCATTGTTCTTACGCTGGCTGGTGTTGTAGCTGCTGTAAGTGGCACTGAAGGGCTGGTCAGCGTTTCGTGAGCTGCAGCGGAAAACCACTTCAGGGTTTTGCGCAGGAATACGGAAGACCGTTGAGTGGTCAATGTAATTTCCACAGTATCTGTAAATCAATCGCAGTTATTTCTACACCAGTTTATAATGTTGAAAGTCAGTGTGTAATCTGATGAATATCGCTTACTGGAAACATGAATATTTACTGATCATAATGTAATACTGAATGTTTGGCTTTCTGTGGTACAAAATGTGCTCTGTGGATTGTTTTTATAGGGTATTTTTTGGGGTTTGTATGGGAAAATACATGAAGTGTCTTCAACATTTTTGTATCACAAAAGGAAACATAAATAGAGTGAGTAAAAGAAAGGGTGAATTATTTTTTTAACGCATTTATGGCACATTTCAACAATGTGCTTTAAAAGATCTCTCCACTCTTTGGAAATAAGCTCATTTTATAAGTAACTTAATGTTAAACAGTTAAGTTTTAACATTTTTTAATCCATCCAGCCAATCTCCGGGTCTGGTGGGAGCTTTTAGCTTAGCTTAGCTACAGTATATGCAGTGCCATAGTATGGCAGCAAAGTTCATTATGCCAGAATGAGAGTATAGTTCCTAGTCATATTGGCCTAAAAATAGCAACTTTTCATTTTCTGTCAGTTTTAGTCCACATGAACACTAATATTTTCAAAACCTCACTTTTTTTCTATGAACTTTCACTGTTTGTCCACACAAAAACGCAGTATCAGGTGACTGAAACCAAAACTTCTGAATACTCCAGCCAGGGTAAAGATTTTCTGAAACTCCAGGTACAGTGTGGTCACATGGACGCTACAACCTTACTCTGTGCATTCACACCGATCTAAAATATTCTGAAGTTGTTATAGTTAGCATGAAATTCCCACTTTTTAAAGAAAAAAAAAAAATTATATATAACATTAATGCTCACCATTAACTTTTTTAATGTATGTCCCTGTAAGAAAACATTGTAAATAATTGGAAATCCGGCGACAATAATCAAACCCTTGGGAACAACTGTGGTTAGAACCGAACCAAAGTTTACAGGACTTGAATCCTCTCAAGCGGTGGACTTGTACATTCCGATTGCTGGACGCCAAAGTTAACTTGATTTCAACTCTCCTTGACACTCACACATGCGAAGACGCACCGCTCTTTGCCGCCAACTCCCATTAAAAATGAATGACTTCGGCAACTTTGATGCTCTCGCACAGCGAGTTTTCACTTCCTTGCTCAGCGTGCGCGATGTTTTCTCCTTCCTGATTGGCCAACACATCTGGGTTTACACCAAACACGAAAGAAGCAAATGAGGCAAATCCGTACATTCGCTGCAAACATACTGCGTATTTTGCATCATTCGATCGTTTGCCGTGATCTGCCGTTGTTTGCATTGGCATGTATGCAATTTACTTACGCAAATACTTAATTCCCCATTTGGTGTGAACTCAGCATAAATGTGGCATGCCCTTAACATGCATCACAGTCCGTTTTTGCATTTTCATGTGGACAGAGATTTTTTTTCAATGAAACTTTGGTTATAAAAATACCTTTAGTACGGAAGAGTCAAATTTTAAATGGGAAAATTATCAAAACTTTTTTTTGAGTGAGCTGTTAATGTTCTAATCCAATTTAATGATCTATGCTAAGCTAAAAGTGCTCCGCCAGACCCTAAGATAGGCTAAATAGAGTAAAAAAAATGTTAAAATTCAACTGTTTAACTTTATTATAATATTTCCAAAAAAAGTGTTTCTTCAACACAAAAATCTAGATATAATTTGGTGAAATAGCACTCACATAATCTCATTGACTTTCCACCAGCCGTGTTCACAATTTTGTGAGTCTTTTAGCTTTAGCATGTAGTTCTGGAACCTGAGAGCCACACCCAGAGAACCGCTGACCACCTGACACATCAACACCCAACAAAAAGCACCCCGTCACTGTGCATATTATTGCTGCATATTGAAAAAAGCTTTTGTCCGCATGCAGTACCTGAAACATCCAGGTGCAGGAGCACAGACGGGGCAACAGACTGGGGTAAAAAGGACTGGTTATTGTTCCAGCATCGCCTAGGCCATCAGGCAATGCTACCATATTAATACACTCTGCATGGGAAAGATAAAAGGGGCTCAGGACTGCAATCAGACACATAAATATGGAAGTAATTTAGCTAAAGGACTCACGCTCTTCCATGAGCGCTTGGAAAAATCCTCGGAAGATCTTGCTGCCTTGTGTGAGTCTGAAGGAGAGTAGCATGACATTGGAGGTGGAGACCAATGAGATCGGGGCTGACACTGATTCACAAAACCTTTCAAGAAAACAAAATCTTAATATCACTGTTCAATAATTATTTTGTCCTTTATTAAAGGGACTCTGTAAATAAAAATGATGATGGTGATTTGAATACTTGGGCATTTTCGGGCAAAACTGGCAATTTGTTTGGCTGAAAATAACATGTATTGGAGGGAAAATAAATATTTTATGCATTTGTGAATAAATGCCATCGTTTGCAATAGAATGCACAATTTGTGAGCAAATGCAACATTTTTTAAGGAATACAATAATGGAATGCCATAGTTTGCGAGAGAATGTACATTTTCTTGGGGGGAACCCAATAGTTTCCAAGAAAATACAAATTTTGGTAAGAAAAAAAATGGGGGAATGCTTTGACAATTTTCTTAGTCATTTTGTCATTCATATTTTTCTAGAGATCACTTACATTTTCAGAAGTAGAAACTGCTTCTTTATGGAATTAAATAGTTTTGTGAAAAACACAAAGGTTTTAGTTTTAGTTTGCAAAAAACTGCAAAATGTTTCTCAGTGGATTGCAATATATTTGCAGGAAATACTGTAAGTACACTGTGTGTATTTCCCACTGTAAGTAAAATGAGAAATGTTTGGAACTAATAATTTTTTATTCTTCATTATTTTAAACCCTCATGCAAGTATAACTTTAAAATAAATAAAAAAATTGAAATAAAAGCTGACAAACTAAAATATATATATACTCATTAGTTCAAACCCCGCTGTAAGTATATCTAAAAAGAGAGCTATTTTGAAATAAAAATATATCAGTATTATCTTTTGTGCATCACTAAAGTTTTGCATTGGTTTTTACATTTACATTTAGTTACATTTATTTTGAATACTTTTTATTTAAAAATTAAAAAAGTAAAATACGTCTCTACAATATCGCATGGCGGTTGGGGACAGTACCTCTAGACTGGGCAACTGGGGTGGTGTTTCCCATTTGCCCAAGGGGGACCGGAGGGTGTGCTCCAACTATAGGGGGAAATCGCACTCCTAAGCCTCCCTGGGAAAGTCTATGCCAGGGTACTGAAGAGGAGGATATGGCCGATGGTTGAAACTAGGATCCAGGAGGAACAATGCTGTTTTCGTCCAGGCCGTGGTACACTGGACCATGCTCTATACCCTCACCAGGGTGCTTGAGGGTTCATGGGAGTATGCCCAACCAGTTCACATGTGTATTGTGGACTTCGAGAAGGCATTCGACCGTGTCCCTTGTGGCATTCTGTGGAGGATGCTTTGGGAGTATGGGGTCAGAGGTGCTCTGTTAAGGGCCGTCTCGTCCCTGTATAAACAGAGTAGGAGTTTGGGTCGCATTGCCAGCAATAAATCAGACTTCTTTTCAGTGCATGTTGGCCTGCGGCAGGGCTGCCCTTTGTTACCAATTCTGTTCATAATTTCTGTAGGGGGTTCGGTTCAGCGACCACAGGATTTCATCTCTGTTATTCGAAGACAATGTTGTTCTGTTGGCTTTATCGTAGATGGACCTTCAGCATGCATTGGGGCAGTTTGCTGCCAATTGTGACGCAGCTGAGATGAGAATCAGCACCTCCAAGTCCAAGGCTATGGTGCTCCACCGGAAAAAGGAGGTTTGCCATCTCCAGGTTGGAGGAAAGTCCTTACCCCATGTGGAGGAGTTCAAGTATCTTGGGGTTTTGTTCACAAGAGAGGGAACGTGAGATTGATAGGCGGATTGTTGCAGCGGCAGCAGTAATGCGGTCAATGTACCGGTTCATTATGGTAAAGAAGGAGCTGAGCCGAAAGTCAAAGCTCTCGATTTACCAGTCATTCTACGTTCCTACTCTCACCTATGGTCATGAGCTTTGGGTCATGAACGAAAGGACAAGATCTTGGGTACAAGTGGCCGAAATGAGTTTCCTTTGCAGGGTGGCAGGACGCACCCTTATAGATAGGGTGAGGAGATATGTCACTCGGGAGGAGCTCGGAGTAGAGCCGCTGCTCCACCACATCGAGAGAAGTCAACTGAGGTGGCTCGGGCATCTGTTTCGGATGCCCCCTGGACGCCTACCTAGGTAGGTGTTCCAGGCGTGTACCACCGAGACGAGGCCTCGGGGAAGACACAGTGGAGGGGCTATGTTTCTCGGCTGGCCTGGGAACGCCTCGGGATCCCCCCAGAGGAGCTGGAGGAAGTGTCTGGGGAGAGGGAAGTCTGGGGTACTCTCCTAACACTGCTGCCTCTGTGACCCGGCCCCGAAAAAGCAGACGAAAATGAGATGAGACATTTATTTAGCAGACACTTCTATTCAAAGCGACTTACAAGTGAGGATAAAAGAAGCACTTCAAATTGTCAGAGGGTTGCAGTATAAATACTATGACATGTACAAGTTATTTTATAAATTCCTACAAGCATATATAGAGGAGAGTGTGTCCTATGGTTGGTTTGTCAAGCCCACTCAGAATTGCACAATGTTTTTTTTAGAAACATGGAGTGTTGATAAGAAAGTGTCTGGTGCATACAGAGAGTAGAGAGTGTGTCCTACAGCTGGTTTGTCAAGCCCACTCATTCACTAAGAAACGTTTTTCACACCCCACTCTAATAATATCTTTAAAACGAGAAAAATTTTAAAATAAATACATTTCAGTCAGGCTGATAAGAAAATAAATATTCCACTCCCTTCTGTCACTAACCTGTACAGAATCATGCCTCTCATGGGAAGCAGAGCATCATATACAATGAGGGCATCAAAAATGCAGTCACTCGGATCAAGGCGCAAACTCTTCACAGTGAGCTGGATAACGGAGCCTGGGACGCTTGTCAGTTTGATGTAGCAGCTCAAGCCTCCCCATGAGGAAAACACATTGAGGGGAACATTCACACCAGGAACACCTGCGTACAGCTTATCCACACACTGAGAGCCTGTGTATACAAAGAGATGATTACAGGTCCCATCATACGCATTTGATTGGGTCCATTTTTATTGAAAGAACCACATTCCCAACATTCATTTTGACTTCCATTGGTCGAACACATACACTACCTGACAAAAGTCTTGACGGCAATCCCAGTTGTAAGAGCAACAAATAATAACTTGACTTCTGGTTGATCATTTGGAAAAGTGGCAGAAGATAGATTTTTCTGCTGAATCATCAGTTGATCTGCTTTCCAATCAACACAAACACTGCAGAAGACCTATTGGAACCCACATGGACCCAAGATTCTCACAGAAACCAGTCAAGTTTGGTGAAGGAAAAATCATGGTTTGGGGTTACATTCAGTATGGGGGTGTGCGAGAGATCTGCAGAATGGATAGCAACATCAACAGCCTGAGGTATCAAGACATTTGTGCTGCCCGTTACATTACAAACTACAGGAGAAGGCAAATTCTTCAGCAGGATAGCGCTCCTTCTCATACTTCAACCTCCACATCAAGGTTCCTGAAAGCAAAGAAGATCAAGGTACTCCAGGGCCAGCCCAGTTACCACACATGAACATTATTGAGCATGTTTAAGATGATGGAGGAGGCATTGAAGATGAATCCAAAGAATCTTGATGAACTCTGGGAGTCCTGCAAGAACGCTTTCTTTGCTGTTCCAGATGACTTTATTAATAAGTTATTTAAGTCAATGCAGAGATGTATGGATGCAGTCCTCGAACCTCATGGGAGTCATATACAATATTAATTAATTTTCCACTGGACCATGACTTTATATTCTATACTGTACATTATTTTTGTTATGTGACAACACTTTTGTCTAACAAAATCAGACCTTACTTTTTTAATTAAATAATTAAAATCAAGGCATGATCATATTTTATTTTGGTAAAATAAGCGTAATCTAGAGGTATTTTCCTTTCATATAAGCCACTTTTGATACCAAGTGATCAACTAGAAGTCAAGTGATTATTTGTTGTTCCTAAAACTTGGATAGGCAGCAAGACTTTTGTCAGGTAGTGTAGTTTTGAGGCAAATCAATTAAAAATGCAATAGTAATAAAACTATTAAAACATAATTATTTGCTGAAATGAAATATATTTCTCTGCATTGGTAAAACTTACAATATGTTTCCATTAGATAACCACATTAGTAACAAAATGAACAATGAAAAATGCTTTTTAAACATTTTGTAATAGTAGTTTGTTAATTTCAGCATTTACTACAATGAAAACAAACTTAACATTCTTAAATTTACGAAATCAGTGAAATTTAAGTAATGTCAAATGAACAAATATGTACTGTTTAATAGTTTGGGGTCAGTTTCTTTTTTTACATACACTTTTACTTAGCAAAGATGCATTTAACTAATAAAAAGTGACAGCCTTTTATGTTACCAAAAGTTTCAATTTAACTATTCATAAAAAAATATATATATTTTTACAAAAATATTAAGCAGCAAAGCGGTTTTCTTAATTGATTGAACTAAAATTTGACATCACATGAATAATTTAATGTTCAAAATATATTAAAACAGAAAACTATTTTCGCTCTGTATGAGCAAAAGAGACTTTTTAATCCTACAAAAAAATCCTACCAACCCCAAACCTTTTAACAGTAGTGTGTATTTCACCGTTCATATTCGTTTTGACTGACTTACCCACAGCTGTTGATGTATAATCTGACCGTAAAGCAACTGGGAAAAGAAAAACAGAAATTGATCATGGACATGTATTTTTAAATGAATAATTCACTCAAAATATTCAGCAAAATCTTTTGTGTTCAACAGAAGAAAGAAACTCAAGCAGGTTTAGAACAAGTGGAGGATGAGTAAATGATGAGAAAACTTTCATTTTTAGGCAAACTTTAAGATGGAATTATTCTCAAAAAAGTGGACATTGACTTTGTACACAGCATTGAACAGTGAAGGAGGTTACCATTGACGAGAATGGAGTCGATGTCGACAGGAAGACCCTGCAGAAAGCCCACTGTAGACCTGTTCTTCATACTCATGAGCACAGAGTCCCTCAGGATGGCACTGACACACTCCTCACACACCGCTGGAGTCTTCAATTGCGGAACCAAAAACACCATCCAGAAGTGCACCAGCACACCACCTTGATTATTGTTACTGATGAGGTGACATGTCAGCATGCAGTTAGCAACACGCAGAACCAGAAACAATATGACAGTGAAAAGTAATATAATGTATTTAGACGACTAAATGCATGTTGAAGGCATAGTTCACCCTAAAATGACAATTTTGTCATTTTGTACTTATTTTTTTCCTCCTGTCATTCCTAACATCTAAGACTGTTCTTCATCTAGGGAAAAAGTCAGTGACCAATGATATTTTATTTTGAAATTGGAAAATTGGAAAAACGGAAATCCAAAAAAATAATAGCGAAAATGCCACGCGAACACGGGGAGAACATGCAAACTCCACACGGAAATGCTAGCTGGCCCAGCCAGGACTCAAACCAGCAACCTTCTTGCTGTGAGGCGACAGTGCTAACCACTAAGCCACTGTAGTATTTTTTTTTATTTCCTAAATTAAACCAGGATTTAAAAAAACAGCAATTTTGCGGTTTTCCCTAGCCACCAATATTGATTGACATGCAAGTATTATCATGTCTCAGTATTAACTTGTATTATAATTTCCACAAGACAGGATTTGCAAAGAAACTTTGTATAAATAAAATAAAAACTGTTAAAACTCTCTGTGATCCAGATGTACCTCAAGAAGCAGTAGGTGTTACACCTTGTATTTTTTGTATCTTTGTTATATACAGTGAATCCGGAAAGTATTCATAGCGCTTCACTTTTCCACTATTTTTTTATGTTACAGCCTTATTCCAAAATGGATTGAATTCATTTATTTCCTCAAATGTTTACACACAATACCCCATAATGACAATGCGAAAACAGATTTTTTTTTAAATTGTTGCAAATGTATTAAAAATAAAAAAGCTGAAAAATCACATGTACATAAGCATTCACAGCCTTTACCGTGAAGCTCTAAATTGAGCTCAGGTACATTCTGTTTTCACTGATCATTCTTGAGATGTTTCAGCAGCTTAATTGGAGTTCACCTGTGGTAAATTCAGCGAATTAAGTGGAAGATGTTTGGAACCACCAGGACTCTTCTTAGAGCTGGCCGGCCATATAAGATGAGTGATTGGAGGAGAAGGTCCTTAGTCAGGGAGGTGATCAATGACCCAATGGTCACTCTGTCTGAGCTCCAGCGTTCTTCTGTGGAGAGAGGAGAACCTTACAGAAGGACAACCATCTGTGCAGCAATCCACCAATCAGGCCTGTATGGTAGAGTGGCGAGACAGAAGCTACTCTCCACCTGGAATTTGCCAAAAGGCATCTGAAGGACTCTCAGACCATAAGAAAATAAATTTTCTGGTCTGATGAGACTAAAATTGAACTCTTTAGAGTGAATGCCAGGCGTTACGTTTGGAGAAAACCAGGCACCGCTCATCACCAGGCTAATACCATCCCTACAGTGAAGCATGGTGGTGGCAGCATCATGCTGTGGGGATGTTTTTCAGCAGCTGGAACTAGAAGGTTAGTCAGGATAGAGGGAAAGATGAATACAGCAATGCACAGAGACATCCTGAACGAAACCCTGCTTCAGAGTGCTCTTGACCTCAGACTGGGGCGACGGTTCAGGACAATGACCCAAAACACACCACCAAAATATCAATGGAGTGGCTTCACAACACCTCTGTGAATGTTCTTGAGTGGCCCAGCCAGAGCCCAGATCTAAATCCTATTGAACATCTCTGGAGAGATCTGAAAATGGCTGTACACTGTTGCTTCCCCTCCAACCTGATAGAGCTTGAGAGGTACTGTAAAGAGTAATGGGCAAAAATTCATAAAGACAGGTGTGCCAAGCTTGTGGCAACATATTCAAAAAGACTTGAGGCTGTAGTTACTGCCAAAGGTGCATCAACAAAGTATTGAGCAAAGGCTGCGAATACTTATGTACATGTGATTTTTCAGGTTTTATAAATTTGCAACAATTTAAAAAAATATTTTTTCACATTGTCATGGGGTATTGTCTGTAGAATTTTGAGGAAATTAATGAATTTAATCCATTTTGGAATAAGGCTGTAACATAAAAAATGTGGAAAAAGTGAAGCGCTACGAATACTTTCCGGATGCACTGTATACCATATTGAACAAATGTTATGTAAATAAATGAAGCAAACATGCCCTAACAGTAGGTGGGAGCCGGCTCATTTGCATTTAAAATTACAAGCACAAAATAGCTAAAATTGCCTTAGACATTATAGAAGCCCTTTAAATTTCCATCTTAATCTTGTAGCAGTTTGATTATTGCTAAAATAGAAAAAAAGTGACGTCAATGAAGTAACATCTGTGTTTTGCCAAGCCAAATATCAAAACCTTAATAACAGAGTTGCCTAAACTGGGTCCTGGAGGCCCGGAGTCCTGCATAATTTAGCTCCAACTTCCTTTAACGCACCTGTCTGGAAGTTTTTGTATACCATGAAAGCGTTTGATTAGCTGGTTCATCTGTGTTTAATTGGGGTTGGAACTAAAATATGCAGGACACCGGCCCTTCAGGACCAAGTTTGAGCACCCCTGCTTTACAAAACCTACACTATTCCGATCAAGTAAAAATTTCTAAAAAATCCAACACAAAATCTTTCAGTTAAAAATAATCGAAAAGCACAAGAGGGTTTAAAATATCTTAATTAGTCTTCAAAATACGAATGAAAACCAATGAGTTTGGAACAACACATGGGATGAAAATAGTGATGCCTTTAAATAAACTTCTAAATAAAAGCTGATTAAGTAAATGAGACTTCCAGTAGATCAATTGTCGACATTACAAACTACTTTGTACAGTAATAACTAAAGCAACTGTACCTCAGATCAGAGATGACGGTTTGCTTGTAGAGTCTGGCCACTGATGAGGTTCGGTATACGCTGGTTATCTTAGTAAAACAGAAATATTAAGATGAGGGTGATGATGATGGATCTGTAAGAGATTTTATTGTCATATTAACACTGCATCACTCACCACATGCTGTATGCGGTTTGCCATGGAAACAAACTCACTGGAGTCTGCATGCCGGTACTCTGGTATAAACTCCACATTGGCAACACGAAACATACCAGCAAAATACACACCACTGTTGCTCTCTCTGCGGACTACAATACACAGAGTGGACAGTTCAGAGATGCATATATTTTATCCTTATGTAAAAGAAGTAACCTGTAAAGAGCTCATATGTGACCACAAAACAGTCATGAGGGTAATTTGATATTTATATATACAGTGAGGAAAATAAGCAGCTTAAAGATGACTCTCATGTGGAGAATGAAGTCATGCCTTGCTCAGGTGTGATATTTTCACAGACTTCAACAGAGTATAAAGATTGTGATTGTTCTGTGGGTTTTGTCTGTCTAAACTGATCTTTATTTTGTATTTTCTGTTGGATTCATGTCAAGTGATTGGCTAGGCCATTCTACAGCTTGATTTTCTTTTTCTGAAAGCACTTGAGAGTTTCCTTGGCTGTGTTTTTTGATCATTCTCTTGCTGAAATGTCCACACTGGTTTCATCCTTATCATCCTGATAATGTAGAGGTTGGACTGAAGCAGCTAATATTAATTTACAATGACGAATGGCAGAGGCTTGCTGAAGAACAACTGAGAGAATTCAGCTGCTGTCTGGGCTTTCCCTGCCTTTTACACCTCCCTTTGTTCATGTGTTCAATACTTTTTTCCTGTGTCATTTCAATTTATTACACATAACTTAATCTGGAAACTAATTAGATTTGTTTACTTTGCATATATAGATTTCTTTGATTGTTATTAACATCTAGTAAAAATTTCAAGTCAACAGCACCTTTAGAAATATATTTTCTGAGAAAAATGGTGTTGTGAATACTTATTTCCCCCACTGTATATACAGTTGAAGTCAGAATTATTAGCCTCCCTTTGATTTTTTTTTCTTTTTAAAATATTTCCCAAATGATGTTTAACAGAGCAAGGACATTTTCACAGTATGTCTGATAATATTTTTTCTTCTGGAAAAAGTCTTATTTGTTTTATTTTGGCTAGAATCAAAACAGTTTAAATTTTTTTATGAACCATTTTAAGGACAAAATAATTTGTTCCTTTAAGACAAATTTTATTTCGATACTCTATAGAACAAACCATCGTTATACAATAACTTGCCTAATTACCCTAACCTGCCTACTTAACCTAATTAAGGCTTTAAATGTCACTTTAAGCTGTATAGAAGTATCTTGAAAAATATCTAGTCAAATATTATTTACTGTCATCATGGAAAAGATAAAATAAATCAATTATTAGAGATGAGTTATTAAAACTATTATGTTTAGAAATGAGTTGAAAAAATCTGCTCTCCGTTAAACAGAAATTGGGGGAAAAAATAAACAGGGGGCTAATAATTCTGATTTCAACTGTATATACGATATCATTCAAAAGCTTAATAAATAAAATTTCCGATGTATGGTTTGTTAGATAAAAAAAATCTAAATATTGGGAATATCACCTTAAATTTGTCCAAATTCCAATTTCTTAGCAATGCATTTTACTGATAATTTTTATGTATTTATGATAGGAATGTATGATAAAATGTATTTATGATAGGAAATTTATGAAATGTCTATATGTGTATATTCTAATGATTTTTGGCATAAAAAGACTATAAAAACATTTTAAAAATTTAATTTTTGCTCTTACGGTGTATTATTGGCTATTCCTAAAAATATACCCATGCAACTTAAGGTTTTGTGGTTCAGGGTCACCTAATATGAAAATAACAGAATTATAATATCAATAAATAATGAAAGAATTATGACATAAAAGTATTTACAAATTATTTGAATAAAACCTCAAGAATATATACTGAAATGCAAGTTTAATTTGTAGCAATAAAATAATTTAATTACAATAAAATACTGACAAATCAGTAACTGATTGAATTGTGGATTAAAAAGAAATATATAAACATTTTATAAGGAAACATTTATCATTTCATTACTTTAACTCAAAACTAAAATAACCGCCCAAAAAATGAATAAAATAAAATAGATTTAAAAGTGTCATTTTTAAGTACTTATATGGCCTTTTATTGAATTTTTCATCGTTTAAGTTACTATAATATATACACACATGCACAAGTGTATTCATGAATGTGTTTTCTTACATATAAACACCCACAGAAGTGACCACATTATCACCACAATGACAAACACCACCACTGTGATGAGGATGGCCAGATTCTGTAGCTCAAACAGCGGGTTCCTCTTCTTTTTTTTTTTTGCTCTCCTTCTGCGTCTGTTGTATCTTCTGCATAGTTTATGAAGAGTTGCGTCCACCGTAGCCACTTCCACGGACACGTCAGTTATCTGAAACCACAGGTATAGATCACATTCTGACGCAATGCTACAAACTTACTGAAACACACCTACAAAATACACAAAAAGCCAACCACTGAGTATGGGGAAGGAAAAATGTAATGACCAGGATTTTAGTGATCATAACTTTATTATATATTTTATTGCACAATTCTACACTGTAAAAATGTCCACATATTAGCAGTTTTCCGTATTTTGTGATTCATGTTTTTTTTTTCGATTTTCCCATTTAATTTTTGCTTTTGAATTTAACTTAATCTTTCTTCCAACTATTTTTACCTTTAAAAGTAAAAAAAAAGTGACTTTTAATGACATTTTAATTAATAACACATTCACAAATCAGAGCAGCACGGAAGGCTTTGTTGGATCACTATGTGTGTGCGTGGTGATAGCCATCACATGCACTCATATTATGAATATGGCTATCAAACTGAATACAATCTTACATCAACAACACATGGCAAGCAACGCGTTGATAAGCACAAGTAATCATATTAGTTTACACACAACCCAACAAGTTGTTTAGCACATCTACATCATTGTATGTTTACACATCTAATATTTAATTATATTTTCTGAGGCAATTTAAATCAAAATACACAATGACACTATCAAACATGTCTACAAAGATAAGGAATATGGTTACTTACTGAGTTATTTAATATTGAGCTAAAATATGCCAAAACAATCTGAATTTGAATAGTGTTAATTTGAATTATTGACAATTGTAATTTAATAAATCAGAATTTTTATATGCCGTTAAAAAAATTAATTAGAATTTCTTAATTTGAATTTCTTAATTTGAATTAGAATTTCATATCTTGAATATTGAACATCTAAAATATTCAAGGCTGAATTTTTAACAGACTTTTTAGTTTTTTTTATAGTATTTTCAAACAGATTTTTTGTGTTCTGAATTGATAGACTGCAGATATCCAGTTTGTAAAAATACTGTTTAAAATTTTCAAGATGAAGAAATTCAAAACATCAAATTCAATTTTCTAAGATTCAAAACCATAAATTCAGATGTGAAATTCAGATTCAGCAGAAAGTAGGTCAGGGGTCATCAACAGGGAAGAGTAGACGATCACTGAAAAGTCACACAAAGAATCACTGACCCCTTGATTCATAGTTATTAACGAATTACAGGGTGTGAATTACAAGGGTGGTAAAAAAAAGGTAAAAAT
Organism: Danio aesculapii; assembly: GCF_903798145.1. NCBI lineage: Eukaryota > Metazoa > Chordata > Actinopteri > Cypriniformes > Danionidae > Danio > Danio aesculapii. The sequence continues at coordinate 20,896,722 of NC_079458.1, forward strand.
AAATGTTTTTTTTATCTACATATAGCTTAATGTAAAATTAAACTCATGTGTATTTTAGTTTTAAGTATAGGGAAAGCTGCTTTCGGTTTCGGGTCACATAAAATAAACATTATGTTGAAAACTCATCAAGTGGCTTTCCCTATTCCCTTTTCCCTATTTACAACAATATAGACTTTTAACACCTCTTATGTTGTTACCATTTGAAACAAAGTTTTAAGCATTTAACAAATGAAATTAACAAGAAAGTCATTCATAGTGAGTCACTTAATTCATTTCTAAATGAGCCGATTCAAACAACTCTGAACGTACAATTCAGTGACAAAGATAGAGATTTGGCGCCACTCATTGGACATTTTGGTTTTAATGTATTTTAGCCAAAAATAGTGTAATATCTTTAAATGTATGGAAAAATCAGATAATTTAAAAAATATAAATGTAACTTTAACATCTTAGATGTGAATGGATGATATTTAAAAGAGGCAGCATTTCAGTGTTGATAACAGGCTTTGGGCAAACATATCACAAAAATGCTCCTTAAAATACTTTACTATTTGCTATGCTGTATTATAGAATATTGTAATAAATAGTATCTTATATAATTGGATGAAGATGTGTGTTCATAAAAATATGTCAATATGTCAGTTGTAAAATGCTGGGCAGTCTGAAAATGCACCTGGAAAGAGCTTGAAAAGGCCTAAATGTGACTTAAAGGTGTAAAAGCCCTGTGTCTGTTAAAATAACACATCAGGGGTTACAGTATAGGTCAGAGTCAGCTCTTTATTCCTCAAAACAGCAAAAATGTAAATATAATAATGATTAACCAATAAGATGTAATTGAATTAAATATATGAATTTGTTTCTCTAAAGCATGTATATATTCATTGCACAAACTACTGAAAATAGCTGACCCCTGATAGTAAGTTTGCATAAGAATTGTGTCCTCCTGAACCTCACATACACAAGTAAACTCATGCAGCTCTGTGATTAGCCAAAATGCTTAGTTTGACTTTGTGATTGACTTTCTTCCCTGTTGATGACCCCTGACCTACTTTCAGCTGAATCTGAATTTCACCATCTGAATTTCTGGTTTTGAATTTTAGAAAATTGAATTTGACGTTCAGAATTTCTTCATCTTGAAAATTTGAAACTGTATTTTTACAAACTGGATATCTGCAGTCCAGGGGCGTCGCTAGACCCAATTTACTGGGGCACTTGCCCCAGTAAACGTAGCCAGTGCCGAGTGCCCCAGTAAATGCTTTGAGATATCAATACCTTCATATGCAAGTGTATTTATTAAGAGTGGTAATTCCGAAATAAAGACGTCACTCTTTATGTTCAACTGAATCAACGCTAGTGAAAGCAATGTAGTTTAATCAAAAAGCAAGCTGACGCATCTTTGCATGTGCGCAAAAAAAAACAAACCCGCGCACCTCAGACACCCCTCCTGCTAGACGCGCTGCTCTTCTCCCAGAGCGAGTCCCGGTTGTTAACACGCATGCCGAAAAAACACCCGCTGCTCACGCGCCGCTCATGCGTTGCAAAACCGGCATTAACAGTCTTTTATGCTGAGGTGTCGGCACGCAGTCGACAAAACTAAAGTTTAAATAAAATGATGGTGATCTTCAGCTTTCTCATTTTTGTGTATGAAGCAAGTGGCGAGTCAGGGAGGTAAAACTTAATAAAGCTAATTAACTGCCACGTGTCAAGTCTAAAACAACAGATAATTCTATAAAACTTATTTTTGTATTCAATAGAATTATCTATATAATTTCATTCAAATGAAATTAATATTCATGCAAAATATTTTTAAATGATTATTTTCCAGTTACTTTTAGAATAATAATTGTATAACAACAATAATACTTTTATTTATTTATAATAAATATTTTTGTGCATATATATATATATATATATATATATATTTTTTTTTTTTTTTGAGCCCCAGTAGAGCTTTATGTCTAGCTACGCCCCTGCTGCAGTCTATCAATTCAGAACACAAAAAATCTGAAGTTTGAAAATACATCTATAAAACATTCAGCCTTGAAAAATTCAGTAGTCTTAAATTTCAGATGTTCAATGTTCAAGTTATGAAATTCAAATTCAAATTTAGAAATTCAAATTAAATTTTTTAACGGCATATAAAATTCAGATTTATTAAATTACAATTGTCAATAATTCAAATTAACACAATTCAAATTCAAATAGTTTTTTGTCATATTTTTTGCTCTGTAATAAACGCACAGCAATATCACACAAAGAAAAGGCGTACTTTGAAGGAATAAACAATGTGAGGAAAGCTCAGGGACAAGTCTGAACAAGTTTAACCAACACATGCTCGAGGCAGCCAGGTCTGTACAATTACGTAATCTATCAGCTTTAAGACATCGACTTATTTTTGATATCGGACCGATAACAATAACATTAAAAATAGCATTTATCGGCCGATATCAATGGCCGCCGATATTTACAACAAGCATACGTTTTCATACATTCATAACCACGTTCGTGTCTTACTGTCATGCTTTTTTTAAAAAATAACACATTAATATAAAATTGCTAAATTTCGCTATCTGCTGTATAATCCCTAATAATAACTCACAGTCTCACAACATTCTGTCACTCAATGACAGAGGAGTGAACCTCCAACTTATCCAGCATATGTTTTACACAGCGGATGCCCTTCCAGCTGCAACCCAGTACTGGGTAGGCATGTCCTGATATTTATTTTTATCTCGTATGATATATTGCACCCAAATATATTATGATAAACAATATTATTATCATTTTAAGATCATTTTATGCCACTCAATATATAATGCCAGATTGACAATATACAGTAATAGCATCAAAATGCAAGTACACTCTTCCAAAGAACACATGATATTTTATTATTAAGATTTAATTTTGTTTAATTTGATTTAATTGTAGTCATTTTAACAATTTAATAATGAGGCAGTGGATTCAGTATGTGAAAACGCATATCCTGAATAAATAATAATAAATGTTAACAAAAAAGTGCAAAGTAAAAAGTAACAGAGCTAAAATGTCAGCTAAATCAGCTAAAATGTTGCTAGAACTGGTATTTTTGTACCGGTGATATATATTGCATCACCAAAAATGATCGATGTCATGTCCAGTGTTGTGCAATAAGTCGATATATTGATATTGTGACAGGCCTTGACTTGAACCAGCGACCTTCTTGCTGTGAGGCATCAGTGCTAACCATTGAGCCATGGTGTCGCCAAGGAATTTAAAATTATATTATGATATTGAAATATTTAATATTACTCTTGAAAACAAAACAATATTTTATAACTTGTCTAAAAAATGCTTCTTTATTTACGAAACAAGACAAACCAAGTATGAAAGAACAACCTTTTTGCAGTGTAAAGTCTCACAAGACATCATCAATTTTATGCCAACAAAGTGCTGATGCCATTTCAGGACCCTATGTTGGTAATGTCCTTTACTCTTCTTCTAAGTCCAAAATTAATATTACATATAGGAAATCAGTGGTTTGGGCTTTGTCTTTAAGGTGTGTCACCGTATTATCACAAAGAGATATTATTGCAATGAGCGGTTAAAGTTACATGGTAAAGCCACTTAGTAATTCTGAGCGAGATACAACTGGGTTACAAAATCCACTTCGCTCCAGCTCACAATGACCTCATGGACAAGCGACTCGGTTATTTCCAACACAATAAATTATTACGAACCGTTACCACAATCTCTAGCTGTTGTCTATCAGCATGATAGATACATTGAGGCCTGGGTTTCCCTGAGCATAGATCATATGAACAAGATTTTATCTAGTCTATTCTATTCTGTGAGGGCCGTAACCATGCATGACATGGGGGTCATCCTTTGGTCAGCTTTCAATATTTGGTTACAGACATGGAAACAACAGATTTTTTTTTAAACAATTACCTTGAACACCAAATTAGATGTAAAATCACATTAAACATTAACATCCTTATAAGGATTTTGGCCATTTTCATTTATTTTTGGAGGGTTAAACTTAAGGTTGTATTTGTGAATGTTTTTACTAACTTAAACAATATGATATGTTTATTACAGTATTTATTAAACTTTGTTACCCTTAGTTAATTGAAATACAGTTCTTCATTGTTAGTAGGGCTGGGCGATTAACCGAAAAGTAATCGAAATCGATATTCAGGACCTAAAATCGATAAAATTTTTCCAGGTCAATTTTTTTGATTACTTTCCCTATCGTACCACGAGTCAAGTGACCCTGCTGAACTGAAAAATGTTCAGCACTTTACAGCCAGATCTGGTCTCTATGGCGTGATTTCAATGACAAAGGTTGTGAGCGCAGTATTACAAGTTGAGAGCGCATTCATGTAATACGAGTGTGCGAATCTCTTTGCTCATGCACCGATTTCCTCTGTTCATTCACAAAACCTATTGTGCACTCTCAAATATACGCTGCTGTTGGTTTTAGGCAACGTGTGTTTTCATTTCAGTTGTTCAATGCTAATGTTCAATAAATAATCATAGATAGTAGATAATGTGTGATTCCTCCAATTAACTTAAAACCAAGTAATGCACCCCTCATTCTAAAAGCTCTCATAACATGTGGGCCCATTTACTTAACTTGTCAGTGAACTACGAGGCCAAAAATAAATAAATAATAATAATCATTCATTAATCGTAATTGAGTTAAAATGTTCAATTCTCAGATTTTTTTCATATTCGGTTCAATGTTCGGATTTAGATTTTTGACCAAATCACCCAGCCCTAATTGTTAGTTCATCTTGTTAACTCACCGTGCATTTTAACAAGCAAGAATAAATTTTTTTTAGAATGGATTAGTAAATGTTGAACTTTGATTAATAAATGCATTTCAACTATTAATCGTTATTAGTTCACACAAATACGTTCACTAATGAAACTTTATTGTAAAGTCTGACCTTTTTTTCTATCGTTTTGACAATGAAGTGTTTAAAACATTAATATTCATAAATATGTTTGACACTACAGTAAAAAATAGTTATGAAACACAAAATCCCAGTGGCATTTAAGCAAAAACACTTACTTTTTTAACAGGCCTTCATTTTTTTGACAAGGCTTTAAAATGTAACTTTTTTCGTTATTTTGTTAACATATTTTGGCAAATAGTTAAATTTGGCATGTGGTGCAAATAATTTTGTTCTGCTTTTGAGGGCCCCAGGCCAAATAGATTTAACAATTATGTAATTATATTTACATGTACGTGTTGGTGTACACTCTCAGAAAAAATGGTACAATGTTGTACCAAAGAAGGTCCAAACCATTGTCACTGGGGCAGTACCTTTATGGGACAGAATTATGCCTTAAGACAGAGAAACAAATTTGTACCATTCCAGTTTGCACCTTTAAGGGCATAATTTGTATCATGGGAAAGAAAAAAGGTACCTTTGGTTTTCAAAACCTGCAGATACAATATTATACCTTCATCAAAGGTACAAATCTGATCCATAAAGGTACCACCACAGTGACAAGACACTTTGTACTAAACAGTGTCAAAAATGCCTACAAAACATTTATTTAAAATGCCTTAAATGTTTAGTTTACAATAGCTATAGTTTTATGTTTTACTAGTTTTTTGTACTAAAGATCTTAATAATTAAAGTTTAAAAGTTTCTTTAAAGATACACCTTTAAATGATGATTCATGTAATATGAAATATATTTATGTTCATAGATATTGTAAAAAACAAGTTGTTCAACACTTTTGTACCTTTTGTATGGGAACAATTGTGTACCTTTATTTCAGTTATACCATAAAAGGTACAGAACAGCATTATACGAGGTTTTTTCTGTACCATATAAGGTACAATTTTTACAAAGGTACAAAACTGTTCCTAAAGGAAGATTATTTGTACCATCGTGTACCTTTTTTTCTGAGAGTGTAAGATTGCATTGCAGCCTATATACCGATAAATGTTTTTTTGCTTCTGAACATTAGCGTTACCAGGACTTAAAATGTAAAATCGTTACTAAGAGTGAACCTAAAAATGGTAGCCACTGTTCAACTGTGGTATTTGTGTTTTAAGACCATCACCGTAAGCCCATTGTGTTTCTCCAGTCATGCATTATTTACACGACGTCATCCCATCTCATTAGCTTTATTTAATTTACAAAGTGATATCACAGGGTAGAAGTTTTAATGAAGAAATTTAAAGCGTAAAGCCCTTTTAAAGGATATTAGAAGCAAATACTTAATAATTTGTGACTAAATATATCTCATGGTGAAACAATTCCGTGAAACTTAGACTGGGTACATTCGGGACCGTCTGTAAAGTGTTAACACAAACAAAAAACGGTACCTGACTCGTACTAATGTGGATGTACGTACAGCTACATACAGAAATAGCTTTTTTTAAATATATACATAGTTTACTCCATATTTTCGCTCTTTTTGAAAATTACTTGCGTACACTTTTGATGACAAATCTATATTTTTGTTATTTAGAAAACACTTTACAGACAACCCCTATCTTCCAATACAATCAAACTGTAAATAAAATAAATACTTAAATATTATGATATTCTGATAAACACACTTCTACTTGATTAAGTATTTCATCAACATTCAGTATAGGCCTACCAAATTAAGTATCCATGCTGAAGTTACTTTTTGGAAAATGTCGAAAGGCCAGTACTTCATAATGTCAACAGGCCACACGTTTTACCCATAACATAAATTACACTGCGGATTTACAGTTCTACTTTTACGGTTATTAATAAATCACTTTGGCCACCACAACGATCATAATGTAATAGGAAAAATATCTTCATTGAAATACACGCATAACTTCGTAAGGAATCTAGCAGCATTTGTTTCAGTATTTTTACTCACACTTCTGGCGTCTTCTTTGGCCTCCTCATCCTCGCCCCCCTGTCCGCCTTCTTCTCGCACTGTTTCCATGGCTTACAGTCATTCATTTGGACCGTTTATCACGACCGAACCGGCATAATTACAACCGGTTTCCACAAAAAAAAAACCTGCCTGAGAGCCCGACATGAAGGTGAGCAGCGAAATGAAGGCAAACGACACGAGGCTCTCCGTTTCCACCTGACAAGTGTGTAACTGTATCCAGGGCAGTGCAGACAGTGAGCCTTGTGTTCACTTATATCCTATACATACACTCTTTGAATACAAAACATTGAAACACACTTAAAAACTTCATATGTTATGTATTTGAACACTTGCAGGCACAGAAAGTGTACATTTGGTTCAAGTTTATTTACAATGACATAATAGATGTTAGTGTTTTATTGAGGCTCCAGCCTCAGGTAAAGCAATAAAATTATAGACATCACGTTGCTAAAAAGCTGAATACAACTCTTTGTCATAAAAGACACACACATTTGGGCGAGAAGACGAATAAGAAGCAGCTTCTTGAACATACAAATACAATGACACAACACAAAGATAACTAACACTTACCACACTAACTTAAGGCTAAAAAATGAGCCTTTATACTGAGGCACATGTCATTCACACACACATCTACGTGTATGTATATAAATATATACATATCTTGTGTATGCATTTGAGTATGACATAATACAGATGTGTAGTCCAGTGACATTGCATTATTTACGGATCTTCTTGTCATTTCCTGAAGAGGGCACTGCGGGCGAGAGAGTACAGCAGGTGGGAAGGCTTTTTCTTGGGCTCTGCTAAAGTAAAGACCTGCTGCTGAGGGACGCTGGTTGGCACAGTCACGTGTCTCTGATGAAGAGGATGAAGAGGCTGATGGTGGGGAGGCGCAGGATGTCCAGAATAATTCATATCTGGAAACACACAGGCACAACAGGTGAGGATGACTTAGCTGGTGTTACTTAAATGTGATCTTAATGTGATAGTTCACCCCAAAAATTAACACTTGCTTTTAATTCACAGAACTCACAGTACTACTAAGGTAAAAATAAAAGTAAATTAGTCACCTGCATTGTGAATGGCCTATAATTGAGGTAAATGTTAATAGTTTAAGTGATTTGGAAGCACTAAAATATAAAATATATATATACTGAAACTATAAATGATTGGTGCGGTGGCAGAGTGAGTAGCGCTCTCGCCTCACAGCAAGAAGGTGGCTGGTTCGAGCCTCAGCTGGGTCAGTTGGCGTTTCTGTGTGGAGTTTGCATATTCTCCCTGCATGTTCACATGGGTTTCCTCCGGGTGCTCCGTTTTCCCCCACAGTCCAAAGACATGCACTATACGTGAATTGGGTAAGCTAAATTGTCTGTGGTGTGTGTGTGTGTGTGAATGTGGGTGTATGGGTGTTTCCCAGTGATGGGTTGCATCCACTGTGTAAAAACCATGGTAAAAACATGTGCTGGATAGGTTGGCGGTTCGTTCCGCAGTGGGAAATAAGATGATTAATAAAGAGACAGATTAATAAAGGGACTAAGTCAAAAAGAAAATGAATGAATGAATGAAACTATTAATCACTTTAAAACCTATTCTAAAAACTATTGAAAACTAAATTTAAAATAATTTAAATAGAAACAAACAAAATGCAAGTCCAATGAAATCTCTTTAAAACCTATTCTAAAATATAATGATAATCCAAATCGAATAATCAGAAAAAGTAAATCCAATAAATATTTTTAAATGCTACCATTAACACAAATATTCCCTCAGTCTATAATATAGTTTCATTGGTACCAAAAATAAAAATAGGGGTGCTTTCACATCTGTGGTTCGGTTGATTTAGTCCAGAGTCAGACCAAGGGCAACAAATTATACACAAGCATTTTTTCTGCCATTTTTGGGTCCTTTGCACACCACCTTGATTGCTTTGGTCCGAACCAGTTGAAAAAAACCAAAATGCAATCATGTGAAAAAATCCACATCACTCATTGGCCAGATTAACGTATTTTCTAAACTGCTTTTCCATTGTTCAAAATTAATGTGCGGGAAAATGCTAATGGAACTCCAGCAAGTAAACAAACCGGCTGACACAAAAAGGCAAATGGCGAAGGCTCACCTCAAGTCACTTCAGAAGAAGGCGTGAAATAATTTAGCTAAACTGTGACATGGTCATATTCTGGAAATATTGCCAGCGATCCATCAGGTAATGTTTTTCCCTCTCTCTCTCTCTGTTTAAAATTGTTGGTAAAGCAGTCAACAAATATTTTCCTTCACACCCCATAAAATAAGACCGCATCGGACTACAGCAGCTGGATTAGTCCAAAAAGGCACAGTACTTTTTGCAGTTGAGTATGTTTTAGTTCAGATCATGTTCTCACCACAAACTAACCGCTCCAGGGTTCGTTTGAAAGCGTACCAAGACCACATCTTAAAGGAGGTCTCGGTACGCAGTTTTGGTCCGCTTTTGGTGCACACTCGAGTGTGATTGCTATATTCACACCTGCCCAAATGAACCGGACCAATAGGGAAAACGAACTCTAGTGCGATTCAACCGAATTAAATAAGACAGGTGTGAAAACACCCTAAATGAAACTACTTTTCACTAATCCACTCCAACAGAAACATGTCATTATATAAACATTTATAAAATTAATGCAGATAATCAATAATTAATTCCTAAAATGCAAAAACAAAAAAGAATAAATAATAATAAAAAAGTATAATACGAAAATATAATATAGAATTTTAAATGTAGTATTTATTCCCTATATATATTTGTAAATACCCTCTTCAGCTGGAGGAGCTTGGGAAATACACCAAAGGTAGCACGTTGCGTGGTGTGTGTGTGTATACATATTATTAATATTTAATAACACAGTTTGTGGTATATCTTTTACATTTATTTTTTTAATTATAATTTTGATTTGACCGCAGCTTTGATAATGGTATATGGACATACTTTTCATTTTGCCGTGTTTTGATTTCCTGGCATTGTGAACTGCTTGCTTCCTCTGGGCGTCAGTAATCTCCATCCCTGAAAAAGAGCAAAAATAAATAAACACCATTCGTTAAATTCGTAGCTTTTACATTTCATACAAGAACACTGGTATATTCCTACTCAAATTGATGATTCAGCTGTGAGACTCACCCATCTCTTGGTCTTCCTGTACCCGTTTGCGCTCTCGGGCGAACGCCTGTAGCCATCGCTGCTTGTCCTGGCTCTTCTTGCAGCACAGCACACACAGCACGTTTAGGTTCTCCGCATGGCGCAGCAGAAAGGCGTTCTTCAGCGGGCCCAGCTCAGTGTGCCGTCCATCAGGCAGGTCGATCGGCTCTAGCAGATCTGTGTCCATACGGCCACGGTAGTGCAGCAGGTCTCTGCGCAGGACGTCTTTCTTACAGAACACCAGCTGGTGGTCAAACAGAAAGTAGCTGCGCTGCTGGGTTTTACCAGGTCGTACTATCCGAGTTAACTCGCCAGAGTGAATGAGCTCTGAGCTTCTCGCTAACACATCCTCACCCTGAAGGAAATGGAGAAAAAAAAGGTGTTTTAAATATAGAAAAAAAATATAGATATATTTTTTTAAATATCCATACAAGCTTTGAAACTTAAAAAAGTAGTTGCATCGTATAAAATGCCTTGTTTACACCTGTGAATGAGCCAGCAAATTAACCAACCAGTAATCTAATAAACAGATCAACATGGTATCTAATTAATATCTTTATTGCATTATACAATCATTGTCAAATTTACCGTCCTGCCCATACACTCTGCATTTCATATGCCTTGCACAAGTGGTAATTCCTGTTCGTAATTTGATGTAAAGATGATACAATACATGCATAAATACATATAAATGTATGCACGCTTTTTTAAAATCCAAATATTAAAAACTTTCAAGGAATTAAGATTATGACGACCGTTACACGTGCCACAACAGTCTTGTGAAAAGGGTCCATACACCAATTCAGTCAAAACTTCATAATTAAATTTCACGCGTTTCTTATTATTTAATCACTAAAACATGCAAACAATAACACTGTATTCGGCAGTTAATCCAGCTCATAAGCCTTCATAAAAAAAGAAAGATATGTCTTTTGTAAAGATTTTTATTGTTAATAAAAGAAAATTACATCTGGATCCTAGCTCAAGCTCCTTTTACACTCAACTCAAGCTACTGTCAAGTGTGCACTTCTAAGAGACAAAACTTGTCATTTTATTACATGTGCAGCACTACCAAATGTTGGTAGGTGTTGCTTCCACACTCTGGAAAAATGTTTAGTGTTTTTATGCTCTCAAAAGGGAGTCTGGAGCGCTGATAATAAATGATACTTGAGTTTTCTAAATCTGATCTTCACAGACGTTAAAGGGGCATCTAAAACACATTTTACATCCACTAAAAAGGGCATAACTGGACCACTTTATGTAATGCTGTAAATATTTGTTGTTACTAACCGCCCAGTGCAGGATGGCCACCTGCCAGTGAGCAATGGTGTCAATGCTCTCAAGACGCCTTTTCCTCTCGTTTATTAGACTTGCCACATTCTTCATAGCTTTATGTGCAGCACACACCCCTGCAAAGTCGCTGAGGAGAAAAATAACTTATTTTATTGTCATGGTAAAAATGCTTTTGATATAAGAAATAAAAAACAAAACAAAATATTTCTATATCATACACTCAATGGCCACTTTATTACTGTTCGTTAATGCAAATTTCTAATCAGCCAATCACATGGCAGCAACTCAATGCATTTAGGCATGTAGACATGGTCAATACAATCTGCTGCAGTTCAAACCGAGCATCAGAATGGAGAAAAAAGATGATTTAAGTGACTTTGAACGTGGAATGGTTGTTGGTTCCAGACGGGCTGGTCTGAGTATTTCATAAACTGCTGATCTACTGGGATTTTCACGCACAACTATCTCTAGGGTTTACAGAGAATGGTCTTAAAAAGAGAAAATATCTAGTGAGCGGCAGTTCGGTCGGTGCAAATGCCTTGTTGATATCAGAGGCCGGAGGAGAATGGTCAGACTGGTTCAAGCTGATAGAAAGGCAACAGTGACTCAAATAACCACTCGTTACAACCGACGTGTGCAGAAGAGCATCTCTGAAAGCACAATACATCCAACCTTGAGGCGGATGGGCTACAGCAGCAGAAGACCACACTGGGTGCCACTCCTATCAGCTAAGAACAGGAAACTGAGGCAACAATTCACACAGGCTCACCAAAATTGGACAATATAAGATTGGAAAAACGTTGCCTGGTCTGATGAGTCTCAATTTTTGCTGCGACGTTCGGATGGTAGGGTCAGAATGTGGCATTAACAACATAAAAGCATGGATCCATCCGGCCGTGTATCAATGGTTCAGGCTGGTGGTGGTATAATGGTGTGTGGGATATTTTCTTGGCACACTTTGGGCCCATTAGTACAAATTGAGCATTGTGTCAACACCACAGCCTACCTGAGTATTGTTGCTGACGATGTCCATCCCTTTATGACCACAGTGTACCCATTATCTGATAGCTACTTCCAGCAGGATTTTGCCCCATGTCATAAAGCACAAATCATTTCAGACTGGTTTCTTGAACATGAAAATGAGTTTACTGTACTCAAATGGCCTCCACAGTCACCAGAGCTCAATCCAGTACAGCATATTTGGGATGTGGTGGATTGAGAGATTCATCATGGATGTTCAGCTGACAAATATGCAGCGACTGTGTGATGCTATCACGTCAATATGGACCAAAATCTTTGAGGAATATTTCCAGTACACTGTTGAATCTATGCCACGGAGGATTAAGGCAGTTCGGAACACAAAAGGGCCATCAATAAAGTGGCCGTTGAGTGTACACATATATAGAAATTATAGCAAAAACTTTGGGGTCAGTAAAATAAAATTAAATAAAACTGCATTATATTAGTCAAAAACAAATATCCTGACTTTTTTTCATTTTCACAAAAATATTGAACAGCACTTCAAATTTTTGACATTAATATTAATAATAATGAATATTTCTTAAGCAGCAAATGAGCTCATTAGAATGATATATATTATTTTAAAATGTAATTTCAGATTATTACAGTTTTTAAGCATCAAATTAAAATATGCACAAAGCAATAACATAAGACACTTCTTTAAAAACAACAACAAAAAAAAAAAGTTACCAATCACAAACTGTTAAATATTAATAACACGTATATACACACAGACAGACACATACACACACCACACAATGTGCTACCTGTGGTCTTTGGGTGTGTATTTCAAAAGCTCTCCCAGCTGAAGAGGGTATTTACAAATCTTCTGTACTGGTGTGAGCAAAAATCCAGTGATGGAAATGTCAATCATCTGCTGCAGGAGACGACAGGCTTCAAAGAAGTGTTTATATCTGCTCTGTTTCATCAGTCGCTGCAGTTCAGCACACGCCACTGGATGTGTGTTACAGTACTCAGAGTATATGGAGAAACCATCCTCCTGTGAGGGAGAAAAACACGGAATATCAGCAAATTGTTTAGCAATTAATTTCCTTTGTTCTTGTGTATCCAATGGTACCTGTTGAAGGAAGCAGGAGCCAATCTCACTTAGATGAGGTTTTTCAGGGTTGTATTTCCTTTCCAAGTCCTTTAGAAACTTTCTCTGGAACCTGTAGATGTCCTCGATGTTGCTGAAGATTGTCTTTAGCTGTGCGTCTGTGAACATGCCAGGGTGCTTTCTACATTGACGAATATATCCCTGCAACAACAGATGATTTTGATTGAATATTGTTAATATATCAGTATATTTAAATGTATAGATTTCTGTAGTGCTTTGCAAAGTTCCTTCACTTTAAAAAAATCTTTAAACATTTGACCAGCAGAGGTCAGCAATGAGAAAGGTTCCCTAAAATACAAAAAAAAAACTAATGTAATCTAATAGAATTCCAGTTTGACAGCTGAACCTTAACTAATTTGAGCTAATATGTGTACTATGTGCTTCTAGATTTTTTTAAGAAGATATTTCACACACAGAATTATTTCCATTGAACTACAAATAACCGAAAAGCAGTATAATTACATGACCATACTTTAGCATACTGCCATTTTAGATATTCACAATCACATATTACTGCATGTAGTTTCAATGTATTAGTACTAAAATAATAATTACAATCTCTGTTTTGAGTTTTATCTGTTTAAATGTACGTGGGACCAGTTACTTAAAATGTGTTTGAGTCTAACTTATCAAGATTGCATTTCCTTGCAGTAAATAATGTGAAATAATATTGCAATGTAGAATGAAATAATAAAATATTGTTTTCTATTTTAATATACAGTAGTATAATTTGTAATTCTTTTTCAAACATATGTAAGTGATGTTTAACACAGCAAGGACATTTTTCACAACATTTCCTATTACATTTTTCTTCTAGAGAAAGTATTTTTAGCTAAAGTCAATATAAATAACTACCTTTTGTCTTGACAACATGCTCAGTTAATTCATCTATTAACACCTTTAAATTGGATTTTAAGTTAAAAACTGGTTTCTTGCAAAACAACTAATAAAGAGAAATTAGTTATTACAATTATTTTGTTTGAAGGGCACCTATGATGAAAATCAACTTTTGTAAGCTGTTAGGACAGAACTGTTTTTGGGTATAGTGTGTACAGTCATATTGGAGTGATAGAAACACAAAAGTCTCTTTTATTAAATTTCCTGGCATTAAATAGGACCCATATCACAGTGATTTTGAGGCCCACCACAACGTGATGTAGGAGTGCGGTTTTCCTTACCCACCGAATTGATTCACAGACGCCATGTCTCCATAATAACATGTATACATGTCCACAGAACTTTTATTTTTGCAAATAAACTGTGATTTAAATATTTGTTACAACTATTTGTGATTTGTATAATTTTTATATGTTTAAAACATTTTTAGAACAAAGCTTTTTGTAATAAAGACAGTAAAATCCATATCTAATTCTTAACCGCTATAATCACCATGGCCGCATGGTTTCAGTAAATGCATATAGTATGTGGGTGTACTAAAAACAGCATTTGTGTGAGTCTCATCATTTCAGAAAGGCTTGAATAAACTCCACCACAAATACATCAAATAAACTTACTCTGTATTTTTTACTAATGAGCTGTATTTCAGCTTCATCCGAGTCTCTCTCTGTCACTGTGCTGATTATCTGAAGTAATGTATAATGAGAAGCAGACACGCAACGTAGGAACGGTGGGCGGGGAGAAGCAGCTCATTTAGATTTAAAGCCACAGGCAAAAAAAAACAGCTACAGTATTGACCTTATTCTTCATGTACGAGTGGGCACAGCCATTTGAATTTTTTTGGCTCAAGACTTCTGTTCTCATTCACTGCCATTCATTTTTAGATGTTAAAAACAGTTTGTTGTGCTTCTTGATGCTGCAAACTGACATGTTCTTATTATATTATGCTGTTATATTATACCGTTTATTATTTTCCTTCTCGTTTCGAGGACGAAACGAGCGCACTTCCGCATTGAAAAATAAGGTCAATACTCAGACACCAAAATGGCCAAATTATGGAGGCTATAATAATTAATCTGATGAGTATTTTGAGCTTCACAGGCACATTCTGGAGATACTAAAGGCTTGTCTTGCCTTTAATTATTATTTTTTTAATTCACTTCGTTAACAGTTGAAAAGAATTACAATTTCACAGGAGGGCTAATAATTTTATCTTCAACAATACATTTAATATATTTTTAAAAAGTTGATGTGACCCCAAGTGTGCTAATATCCTTGTATTTCTCTAAGGGTGGTGTTTAATATCATTAAAAGTCTCTGAGCGTTACACCTATTTTCAAGATAATGCTGTTAACTTATCTTGAAAGTAGGCAAATGTGTTTTAATCTTAATCTTCTATTTTAAATGATAGGCGTAGGAGAATGACTGCCGCTCTAAATGGAAGATAAGGGGTTCTTGATGACAAACAGTGTACACAGATCACAAAACAAGGCAAACAAACACAAGGTGAATGTGAAGTGGCAGGGACAGACGCTCACCTCACAGATATCTTTGAGATGTTTGATGTAAACCCGCTCTGTGTCCATGATCTCTTTGACCACATTGGCTCTCATCTGCTTTCGGTGCTCAGGGTTTTGTTTGTGCGAGTCTGATGGGACGGGCTCCTCTGTATCTGGCGTGCTTTCTACACTCTCACTGCTCGAATCCTCTTGATTCACCCGAACCTTGACAACAACATATCATTAAAGTCAATCACGGAGGACAACTATGAAGAAGCACAATTTTTACACAACAATCAATTGTTTCTGAGGCATCTGGTTAATCCACTTGTACAGGAAGTCTTGATCAAATCACCCAAAAGCCTCTTTGTTTCTGATTGACTCATCTTGTTGGATCTTGAAACAGTCATAGATTTACAATGGGATGCATTAATCTGGAGCTGAAAACAATAAAACCTGCTTCCGTACACCCTTACTTCTTGCAAACCAGTAGGTCGGCACATGCTGCTTTGATGACACATCAAGCATTTCCGCTTGGTTTACCCAGAGCAAACATGTCAGCTGGGTTACTATGTTTAGAGGGCCAAATATAAGAGAAGGGTGTTCCTGCACAACCTGGAGTGGCTGCAGTTTTAGGACTGCATTTCTAGGGCCCCATATTATATGGCCCTACCTCACTCCTACCCCTAAACCCAACCCTGACAGGAAACGTGGCAACCTTTGGATGTCAAAACACACAGTTAAGTATGAATGTGGAGGTAAGCATTAGCTTTAAAAATATTACTGGGTAGTATGTCTTTCACCCCTAACTAGAAATCAGGAACAACAAGATCCTAGTAATGCAGAGGGTCCTAGAAACATGTTTCAGCCTCTATGGTTGTGCAGGAGCATCCTATTGAAATATACTAATGCTGACACAATAATAATGACTTTCCCAGTGATGGGTTGCAGCTGGAAGGGCATCCACTGCATAAAACATGCAGGATAAGTTGGCGGTTCATTATGCTATGGCGACCTCTGATTAATAAAGGGACTAAGTGAAAAGAAAACAAATGAATGAATGAATAATAATGACTTTTTTGTTTTTAAATTTACAAATACGTTAATCTATCACCTAATTTACAGATCAATCACTTCATCTAAACCAGTGTTTCTCAACCATGTTTCTGGAGGGCCACCAACTCTGCACATTTTCTGTGTCTCTCTGTCCAAACACACCTGATTCAGATCATCAGCTCATTAGCAGAGACTGAAAGGTCTGTAATGGGTGTGACAGATAAAAGAGACATCCAAAACATGCAGTGTCCTCCAGGAACGTGGTTGAGAATCACTGATCTAAACTAATTATTTTCCACCAAAAATCACTCTGAAATTTGTCATTCTTTATTATACCATGTATAATTATAAATGTAAACAAGTTCTTCTTTTGACGGCATTCATTCAAACTCAGAAAAATAAATACAACAAAATTATAGACTGGAGAGTGGAGAAAACATCTCTATTGTTCTCTTTTCATATATTAAAAGTGCCATAGAATGAAAATCTGGATATACATAGGCATAGCTGAATAACAAGGGTTCAGTAAATGGACATGACACAAAATGAGTCTCAAACACCATTGTTTCCACATTCTTATGTAATCCCTGTGCGTATCAGTGAAAAACTGGCCAATCAGAGCAAAATCAAAACGATTCACACAGGATTATTAATATGCACACATTTGATTACCCTAGTAAATTTACAGCAATATTTTCTCCCTTTTTAAATTTAACTATGCTTGTTATAAACATACCATGTATGTGGGACTCTTATTTTGAAATCAGGAGAGGCAGGGAGACTAAAAAAGGAGCAGTTCTGTGAAACAGGCACAGAGTGTTCATAGCTCATCAGATTGCAAAATGCAGGATATACGGATTCTAAACATATCCACCCTGAAGAGGCATAATGTATGTTTATGGGTGTACTCGCACTAGGCTATCCCAACTGTGCCCAGGTATGTTTGACCCCAGTTTCCTTGTCCGTTGACAAGGTCAAGTGCTCCGAATCGGGCTCAGGCGCGGTTCAGTTGGCCCGCCTAGGCCAGTTTGGAAGAGCTGTGCCAGAGCGTGGTTCAGTTGAGCTTTTGGCATGGTACACTTGTAATGTGAGAGCGAAACTGAAGACCTGACATAACTTTTAAGGGACTGTTTTATATGGATTTATTAATCATACTTACTTCTCAATGAACGAGAACTGTCATAATTTATTTAAGACGCAAACCCCTTACTGCATGTCAGCTGCCACCTTCAGCAAACCCGTAATACATGCAGCACAATGACTTTCAAAAACATTTATGAGCGTCAGAAGTGGTAGATCTGTTCAGCAAAAGATTTGATGACTTAAAATAATACAAAACAATATAACTAAAGCAATTTGCCTTGTACTGAGCGAGAGCAATTCTCTTCTGTTAAACTGAACAGTTGCATCCTCTATGGCTTAAGTGCACTCAGGCTCGGAAGGCAAAAATGCAACGTGAGTGAGGGCCAAGGGGAAGAGGGGAGGTCGGACAATTACGCCTGGGCACGATTCAAGACAACCATGCCTAGTGTGAGTACACCCTAAATGTATCATGTTAGTTTAATGTCTATATTGTGAAATTTGCCATGCATGATTGTAGTGTTCAGCTCACCCGCACAAAGCTAGAGGGAAACCAAGCCTCACGATCGCCCACCATCCCCCACCACCAGTCCTGTTCCTGAACATCCAGAACCTGGATCACCTCCCCAGCTTTAAAGGCCAGCTCCTGCTCCTCCATTGTGACATGGTCCCACAGAGCCTCTGCATACACGGCCCGACCTGACTCTATATGCTGGAGAACGAGAGAGAGATTACACTCAGGCTAAAGGTCAGATAAAATGACATGATAAGAACAGTGCAGAATGACATCATGCACTGGAAGAGTGTGACAATCCCACACAACAAGTAAAACAACTATGAACAGGTAAGAAGAGATACACAGTGAAATATGACCTGGGCTGCATTGCACAACCTTTAAGTGGAAACAGCACTAAAATAGTTTTAAATACTTGCATAAATATGCTAAAAGTACTGTAGACTTATTATAGCACTGTGCAACTTAAAAATAACCTTTACTACAGTCAAAAGAGATTTTTTATAAAATTAACAGTACATATGACAAATATAGTTAAAATAAATATAGATTGGATATTTTCCAGCCCCATAGATATACACACATACACTTAGTCTTACAAAAGTCTTAGGCCATTAGATTTTAACCACCCAAAAAAGGTTTAAAGTCAGTTATTTCTATATTTTTCTGCAGCATGCCAGTAATATCAATTTACATTTCCAAACATTATTTTTGTCATTAATTGTAATTCTACAGTGAGATTGTCTGTATAAGGTGTCTGACAACGGCCAGTGCTCCACACAGAGATCTGATCATCATCCAGTCTGTCTGGAATGATGTGAAGAAAAAGAACAAACCGAGACAAACTTAATCGAGAAGAACTTTGGCAATGTCTCTAAAATGCTTCAAAAAACCTACCTGAAAAGCTACAATACTGTTCAAAGTCTTAGGCACTTGCTATAATGTAAATGCTGTAAAATGAGGATGCTTTCAAAAAAATGGAGTAAATACATTTTATTTATCAATTACCTAAATCAAATCAACATTTGATTGGTTCTTATTTGGCTCTCTGCGAAGGTGGTTGCACTTTTTTCCTCTCCCTCCCATATCTCTCCTGGCTGGCTCCTCTTGTCTCGTCTTATTCTATCTCTGAGGCTCTCCTTGCCCTGCTCTCCAAACACATAAGGAATTTGGATTTGATAAACTGGTCTCTGAAAGCAATTGATATCATCTTCTCGACGAGAAGTTTGGGTTCGGGGGAACGCAACTGTCCTGCGGAGACGTTTGCAGCTGGATACATGATAGACGGGTGGGAGAAGTGGTGTGTTGTGTGCCTGGCCACTCTATCCCTGGAGGATATTGAAGATTCAGAACTTTAATAACAAGGTTTCTGCTGATGGGTTTAGGTGGAGCCCTGTGGTATTGAGGTTAGTGCGGCCTGGAGATCAGTGACGAACAATAGATATCTGCGAAATTGGCAGATATTGACCAAAATGGAAAATCCTTTTCTGCAATTTCAGCTTCCCTGCGACAATCCTGCCAGACGGCCTCAGCTGGAGACAAATAACTTCCCCCAGAGAACAAGATAACGAGACGCTCTGAATTCTGCATCCCACGCCTTCGTGTGCTTTCACCTACCAGTGTGGGTAGGGAGGTCTGTGACTAGTGCTCCCAGGGTGCAGGACCAGATGGCTGCCGCCTTCATCAGACTATATCCCCATCCCCTGTTGCGATGTTATGTCTATATGTTAACGTGCTTGGTTGTTGGGGCTTTTTCCCCCTGATTTTACATTGCCCTACTGCAAGGACAGTCTGAGAGGGGCTTTTTTTTTTTTTTTTTTTTCGCCTCCCTCTTCCCAAATGTATCTTATTTTCTCTTTCTAAAAGCTAACTCTTGTCTGACCTGTCTTCCACTGAGATGTGAGATGTTTGTGTATGATTGGGGGGGGGCAATGTCGCTGTAAAAGTGTATGTAACAAATAGAGGCTTCATAATCATCATCATTTGGCATGACCACACGTTACATTTAAAACACTAAGTTGGTACACTTGCCCATAGTTTCTTCAGGTAGCTTTGCAGGTAGGTAACTTGAAGCATCTTAGAGAAATTGCCAAAGTATATAAATAAACAATAAACTATATCATCAACAATAACCAAATTATCTCAAGCATTCAAAAAAGCCAACCTGATTGAGAGTGAAAAGATCGACTTCTGGTTGGAGATATGGGGTTCCTTCAGTCAGTTCTTCAAAGCTGCCGTCCTCCTCACTCACGCTGTCCTCAAGCATGGGATCAGAGCTGCCGTCTAAAACATTGAAAAAAAAACACTAAAATAACCTCACTTCACATTTGTAGGTCAACTACATATTCATGCTTATAAACAAAATTACACTCACCACTGAGCACTCTGCGCCCTTTGCGTCGCCCCATCCGATCCAGGCCAATCGGTGTGCTTTGGGAGAAGATGCAGGGTCTTAGACGGGCAGAAACCGCCCGGTATGGAGGCACTCTGTGAGAGGGCACTGGAGGACGACAAACCGGCTGAAACAAAGCAGGATAGATTAGACTTTCAATCGGCAGCCTAAAAGGAGCCGACCATTCAACAGACTTCATGTTCAGAGTTCATTGACTGTTCAGAGCAGGACAATGACCTGTGACATAATAAACACTGACACTTCAGCTCAAAACACTTAAAAGAGCATAACATTCAACTGTAAAATGAAATGTCTTTCTAAATAACACATGGATCACATTGCTGCTATAGAACTAACAAAAGGGCCTGGAAAGATCTTTTAAACCTCCTCATAAACTGCTACACCCGAAGGGACCTAATGCGACCCTATAACTCTTTAGAACACCAAACATGTGTTTCTTATTATTGAATTTCTGAGATGCCTCTAAAACAGCCTTGCAATTTATTTTTATTAGCCAACATTGCTGAGCACTGTACAAAATACACTAACGGCATTGTCGAATTGCCTTTTAGTCATCTGCTTATAATGATAAAGCATTAAACAAAGTTAGCAGGTTTCAAAGTCCATCAAAGGCATAGTACAGTGAGCAGGACACATGCTGGTGACGCATAAGTAGCTCTACTTAAATGCACACAGGATTTGAAGTGATTGTTTTAAACACCACGCATAAATGATCACAGAAAATGCCTCTTTGATAGACTCATGTACTGATGCATTGAGATATGTATTTGCATGGAAGTGTGTATGAACAGATGGACATGAAAGAACGGACATGGACGCACACATTTAGAGATAAAGGTATGGATATATAGATGGATAAATGTATGAAGGCAATTGTCTCATGATGTTTAAGACAATATAAGGGGGTCACTAACTTTATTAATCGTTTAATTTTTTTTAGCATTTTTACTGAACTGTACCTTAAATACATCCTGTGGTGTGATAG